>NW_017299168.1:177043-177970 GCF_001594075.2 Trachymyrmex cornetzi
CCTCTAAAGTACGGTACGCGCATACGTCTCGCAAGCATGTCCAATTGCACGTTGGTAGTTGCACCCGAGGGCATTTGTATCGTCTCTTTGGCGTTTTTTTTTTCTTTACTGCTACGCCCTGTCCGTGTCCGTATTTGTGCGGAGCGAGATACAGTCCGCGACCCTGTTCCATCGCGCGATCGTGACGTTGTAGCTCCTCTAGCTGACGTAGCGCGGCTTTGCTATCGTTTACCGCTTTCGCCACACTGACCGCTCCTCCAATCAAGGATCCGAGCGCACTCAACATTGGCAGAAACGGTAACGCACCGCCTCGTTTCACTGTCCGTAGTATCCGTTTTTTCGTTATTTTTTTTTTGTGTTTTTCCTCATCGTCTTCTTCGGTTTCATGCCCATGCCCATCTTGGTTTTGGTTTTCATCGCTGCCCAAACGACAGCAGCGGCGGCTCTCTCGCTCAAAGCCGAATCTCTCGCGGTGACGCGTCCTAGCGCTTTATCGGCGAGTACCTTCTCCGCCGCGTGTCTATTGGTGAGATCGTTGCTCCGAGAATACGCAACAAAATCGTGTTCTCGGCACGCCGCGTCCAGTGGATTTATACCCGTATCACCTTTGGCTAATCGCTTCGTCAGCCGAGTACCCGGACCGCAAAACTGGTAGCCCGGGATATGTAACTCGAAAGGAAGCGCGTTTATCGCTCGATTCAACAGACTGCTGCCCGACGCTGACATTCGCTACAGTCCTTTATCTTTGGTGCCGGACCGTCGATGTGCGTTCGCTGCCACGGTTGATTGTAGTGCTCGTCGCAGCGACGATAAGTTCGAACCTCCGAATCCATTTAAGTGTCCCGAAAGCTTGTTCCACACGTAGTCGATGTAGTCACCGTACACTCGTAACAGTACGACCTTCGATATATACTGCAACTGCTCGGC
>NW_017299168.1:178155-178543 GCF_001594075.2 Trachymyrmex cornetzi
GGAGAAGCGCAAGCACGGTGAAATGCTGCCGAATACTATACGCGCGATCATTTGCGGCCCGTCGAATTGCTGTAAAACCATCGTTCTCATAAGCTTACTTGAGAGTCCGAACGGCGTACGTTTCAAGAACGTGTACGTCTACTCGAAATCGTTGCAACAGCCAAAGTATCAATATCTCGAAAATTTGTTTACATCTATCGACGAAATCGGCTAGTTTACGTTCTCCAACAACAGCGACGTCGTTCCACCGAGCGAGGCGCGTCCAAATTCTATCTTTATCTTTAATGACGTGGCATGCGACAAGCAGGATGCGGTGAGAGAATACTTTTCGATGGGTCGCCATGCGAACGTCGACTGCTTCTATCTTTGTCAGACGTACGCGAGGATA
>NW_017299168.1:178948-180278 GCF_001594075.2 Trachymyrmex cornetzi
ACTTTTCGCCGATAACCCCGGCGAGCGCGCGACAAAAAGAGAGTCGCGCGACGAAGATGCAGCGTCTGCCCCTAAACGTGAGAGGAAGGAGGAGGAACAAAAGGAGGGAGAAGAAGCGAGCGAGACGTTCGAACCTTCCGCAACTCTGCATAAATCCAGTGATCGATCGCGCGAACCGATAACTTCCACCCCACGTGCCAAAATCGTACCGACGATAGAGTCATTAGAGAACGTTTTCGAAACGACGGAAGACTCGCTAGCGACGAAGGTTCAAAATCAGCTGCAAACGTCGGAAGGTCGAGAGGCGTTACGAGCCAACTTGGGTCCGCTGGGTCAAAAGTACGTCAAGGCTGTCCTGCGGGGAGCGCAAGATAATGAGAGCGGTATAGATCATGTGTACGGCGTTTACCTACACAAGGATGGATTGATGTTTGGCGGACAACATTTGGCGGACGCTATCGCTGAGATCGTTCGAGCGAGTGGAAGATCTCCGAAAAATTTACAAACGGATATGGGGAAGGAATTTTACAACGCCGATGTGCTGAAAATCTTGAAAAAACATGACGTTAATCACTATTGCACGTATTCGACGTTAAAAGCGTCAGTAGTCGAGCGGTTCAATCGCACGCTCAAGAACGACATGTGGAAGATGTTTACGCTCAACGGCAATTACAAGTGGGTCGACGAGCTGCCGCGTCTCGTGTCAAATTATAACGCATGCAAGCATCGCACCATCGGCATGCGACCCGCCGACGTAACTACCGCGATCGCCGAAAGACTCTTGGGCACAGTGTACAGCGCGATAAAGATCGTAGGTCCGGCAAAATTCAAAGTAGACGATTCGGTACGCGTGAGCAAGTACAAGACGGTTTTTGAGAAGGGTTACACGCCAAATTGGACCACCGAGGTGTTTACGATCGTTAAGGTACAACGTACTAATCCCGTAACCTACTTACTTGAGGACTATCACGGAAAATCCGTCGCTGGAGCGTTCTACGAGCATGAGTTGCATCGCGCTACTCATCCGGATGTGTATCTCGTGGAAAAATTACTGCGCAGGAAGGGGCACAAGGTGTACGTCAAGTGGCTGGGATTCGATGGATCGCACAATTCTTGGATACATAAAAACAATGTGATTTGATATAATTTTGATTCATGTATTTTTTTTATTCTACATATATAAAAAATATATATCTACATAAGGATATAAACGTGTAAAATATTTTTTATTATCCCTTCCATCTTCGTTTTGGAGTATACAGATATAAAATACTTATAAGTGTACGATACATGAAATGAAAAATAATAGTAATACATAATAAATGGCGCA
>NW_017299168.1:180753-181141 GCF_001594075.2 Trachymyrmex cornetzi
TGTTGCAAAAAGACTCCCAGTGAATTAATTTGATATTGATAGAAGATAAAACGTGTAATAATAGGTACTTGAAATATCAAAGTACAATTTCTAATCTTTATTTGCACACAAATCAGTTCTAAATGAGAAATATAATAAAAAATACGTTAAGTGGTACGCATTCAGCAACTTTCCCCTATATCTACATAAGGATATAAACGTGTAAAATATTTTTTATTATCCCTTCCATCTTCGTTTTGGGGTATACAGATATCAAATACGTATATAATGTATGATACATGAAATGAAAAATAGTAATACATAATAAATGGCGCAACATAAAACATAATAGTAATACTTATATAAACGTAAAACTAAGATAGTACATAAGAAAATGGTTAATACATGA
>NW_017299168.1:181379-190536 GCF_001594075.2 Trachymyrmex cornetzi
ATATATTACAAGGGTATCCGCCAATGTCCCCATGGTAACGTCTCCGTCGTGTTCGGTACGATGTATCGTTTGTCGTCGTATGGACTCAGAGCGATTTTCGTCTCGGATATCGTGTATACCTCGTGTAATTTTGATCGTATACACGACTGACGACGAGTCATTTCAATTTCATCGTTTAAACATCGGGTGTAATCATCAAACGTTATCATTCGCGCTACGACGTTATTCTTTACGCCTCTCGCCTTTTTTGTGTCCTTTTTACCGTCCACCTTCAACGTGTACATCTTCGCTCTGAGTCCGACGAATTCTGTCATTATCATACCGTTGTTTTCATCCTTCATCAGACCGGGTACTTTTTTATTCACGAGAGACATACCATACGCGTTGTCCGCCGGATAATCGCTCGTGTCGAATCTAGCGATATCGCGTTTCATCGTCTCGTAAATGTCCTTGCACTCGACGTGGTATATAAGACTGTCCGTGTCGGTGTACATAATTTTACATTTGTCGCGAAACAGTGGTAACATGTAGTCGTAGTGAAATTCGTACAAGCAGACTTTCGATATATCGAGTATACACATACCCACGTAAATCGGCTTGTTGAACTTCACCTCGAGTTTACGCAGTTCGACGGCGATTAAATTTTCCGCAAAGACGCTACGGCTGTGGAAATTCGGTTTCGCGATCATTGCCTCCGCGCCGTATCGTCCGTCCCATTTTGTTAATAATTTTACGTCGACGTGATTGCGCACATTCTCCATGGTTTTTCCGAAAACCGCGTTGTTCATTAATTTGTATAAATTTTTTTCGAAATCGTTTTTCGCGTGAATTCTGAAATTTGTATTAAGTTCAATATAATCGCGGAGCCATGGAGATTGAGCGAATTGTAGCACCCGATGGATCTTTGTTACGCGAAGACCATGACGAGTACGTACATTGCTGTAAATTGCGATAATGTATAACGTAACGTTTTTTATCATACACAGTCGCTAAAAGTTTATCCTCGCGCTTGCCGGGCGGTTTATCGCGCGTCGGACAGAAAGGTAGGTCAACGTGCTCGTCGTGCAGACGCTCCGGATATTCTAAGTCAACCTCGAGAATGTAACCGGTGAGTGAATCCGGAGCGATCGCGCTCACGTCAAAGTTCGCAACGTCTTTGTCCCATTGAAATTCGGCGTATGGCAATAGTTGACATATCGCCCATCCATACAAATTATTCACGTCATAGTACATCAAGTACGACGACGGTTTCGATGAGTCGTACGAACGCATATACTTGTTATTAGCCTGCGCGTATCTGCCGGAACATTGACTGAGGCCACCGCGTATGCCACGCTCGATGAACATGATCATATCAATGTCGGTGAGCAACTCAAATCAGCGGGGAGCACAGGCTTTTCCGTAACGCATAATGCGTAAGGCATAAGGAAATGAACCAATCAGATTCCTTCATTGCTATCCCCACTACTCGCTCTGCGAGGATCGCATAGTGCGTAAAGCATGATGCAAAGGCTGCGGTCCCTTTGCTTCTTCCAAATGCTCTGAACGTTACGCTCCAAACGCTACGCTCCGATTGGTCCATTACTATTTCGAATGCTACAATTGCTACGTGAACGCTCCAGCCAACCCACCTCCCGAGGTGAGGCAGTTGAAGTGAAGTGGAAGCAAAAACGATGACGTATTGATGACGCAATCAGAGTTGCTGGGAGCGTTCCGAAGCATCAAATGGACCAGTCATATCAGTGCTACAAATGCTCTGTAGCGTTTGAAGCACTAAGTGGACCGCAGCCTATATGTGTCGAAAAATCCGTAAGGATGAATTTTTATGCGTTATGTAGACTAGTTGAGAAGTTTGTGGAGGTTTGTACATGTATTGACGAGGAGAATAGACTATTGCATAAGGCCTTCTAACCTAAAATATTTAGAAAAATGGATCACAACGCTTATTACATGGTTCATTACGAGGATGATAACGAATTTAATAACGAAGTTGATACTCGAAATGTGGTGGACGAAGGTATAACCTTTATGAATGAAGATTCTGTGGATGCAGATGCAATCCTCATCTCCTTAGTTCAAAATCATCCCTATTTATATAACAAGCAATTAAGTGACTTTAAAGATAATCTGAAGAAAGAAAATGCTTGGACAGAGATAGCCAAGATTTTAAACATGAAAGGTATATCTCTCTAATTTTTCGTAATTTATAAATTAATATTAGTTTAACTTGAGAACTTGACTAATTTGAATAAGTAAAATTTTATTCAAATTAATGACTTTTTTATTGAAAATTACTTAAAATCGTGACTAAATAAAAAATTCTCACAAATCGTATGAAAAATGGATTCCAGTCCAATTAATTGAAATATCCTGAGAATATCATGGACTACAAAATTTCAACCAATTCGACTTAATTCTATTTTCTGTAAGATTTGTGTAGGGTCCTTTGTATTTACTTATTTATTTTATTAGTTTACTTATTTATTTTTTAAATAAATATTTTTAATGAAAATAATATTCGATGCTAGTGGATGAGTGTCATACTAGGTGGACAAGGCTAAGGGAGCGTTATTCGCGAGAGAAGAAACAAAAACAAGAAGAAACAACAACTGGAAGTGGAGTTTCAAAGCGAAAGACCTACGAATTTTTTGATAACATGCAATTCTTGGATCCTTTTGTCAAAAAGAGAAGGTATAGTACAGAGTGGAGGTATTCCATCTGTTTTTAGCAGCAATGCTTATGTTTCTGAACAGCATATATTGAATATTTTAAAATCATGCAAGTTCTTCTAAGAAGCAGCACTTGAATAATATAGTTTTAAGCATGCAAAGAGAAAGATATTGCTTGCTAAAGTAAATTTCCATATTACATTAAGATTGCAAATGCTAGAATAGTTCCATTCTACATTATAATAAAAATTAAATTATAGAGATATTAAAGACAGATGATCAATAAAGCGTGTTTTTCAGTTAAGATAAAGAAAAGCACATAAAATTGAAATAAAAACAATTAATTAATATTGTAAAATATATATATTAATATATTACATTACTCTAACATTTGAAAGTAAGAACTAATTTTATTAATTGTTTTTTCTATATAAATTGTTTATAAGTGGCTAAAAACGAAGGAAAAAGTTGTAGATGTTTTTATATGTTCTTTTGATAAATATGCCTTTTAGGGGACACCTTACCGATTTAAGTGTTCTTTAGATATGTTGTAGAGGAGAGTGTCCTGAGTGATTTCCTGCAAAAATTGAGTGGGGGACGGCATTGGTTTAGGATATATGATAAATTAAAGTTTCATAATAAAGTCGCTTTGTGTGGAAGTCGCGCGTCCCTTTGTAGGGAGGAGGAAAAGTGAGAGTTGTTTTGTGTGGAAGTCGTGTCTTCCTAAACCAGGGAAGGAGGTGGGATGGAAGTTGCTTCGCGTTTTTGTTTACATTCTTTAAGAGATTAGTGCAGTATATACAAACTTCACTACTTCGCATTATATCCCTTACACCAATATTATCTTCTACATATTATAGAACTTCAATTTACTATGTCTCCTAAACCAATGTCACCCCCCACAATTTTAATTGTTGCAGGAAATCAGTTAGGACACTCTCCTCTAGAACACATCTAAAGGACATATAAATCAATGAGATGTCGCCTAAAATGTATATTTAACCATCATTCTTCTGAAAACTTTATGTGAGCAATCTCTCACATCATTAAGCAATCTCTTCATATTGTTTTTCTTTCAGGACGATGACAAACGTACAAAGAAGAAATGTGTCTCCGTCAGCAAGATACTACAATCTTAAAAAGTTTATAACATTTACTAATTTTTATGTAACATTAAAAGTATTGGTTTGCAATCAAAAATAAAATTTCTTTTCTTTTTTGTTAGAAACTTTGGCGCAAAAGATGAAAAAAAGAATTTATTGCAGAATTCCTCAAACGTGCAAATAAGTACGCCTCCGTCAACAGGATACAGTCTTGAACAATTTGTAACATTTACAATCTAGGTCTGCATTTCAAAACGTCCTCTTCGAGGAAAATTTAACTCGAAATATATAGTACGTGTAACGTTCACTATAATATATCAAATAAAATTTTCCTTGGATAGGACATTTTGAAATGTAGCCTTAATATAAAATGCATATGTATTTGCAAATCAATAATAAAATTCTTTTTTTAGAAGCTTTGGCGCAAGAGATGAAAAAAAGAACTTATTGCAGAATTCCTCAAATGTGCAAATAAGTACGCCTCTGTCAACAGGATACAGTCTTGAACAGTTTGTAACATTTACAATCTAGGTTTGCATTCCAAAACGTCCTCTTCGAGGAAAATTTAACTCGAAATATATAGTGTAACGTTCATTATAATATATCAAGTAAAATTTTTCTTGGACAGGACATTTTGAAATGTAGCCTTAATATAAAATGCACATGTGTTTGCAAATCAATAATAAAATTCTTTTTTTAAAAGCTTTGGCGCAAGAGATGAAAAGGAAAACCTGTCTCCTGCGAACGTGACTACCTCAATTAGACAGATTTTAATAGATTGCAGTCAAAATTCACAGTAAAATATATTTCAAGAGGCTAGATTCGATCCAGACAGTAATGAAGTAGTTCCACGAACTTTTTCGCCTTCGCTATCATCATCACTCTCTAAAACACCGTCTCCATCTCCTGTAGCATATATTGACAAACAAACAGAGTCAGTATCTCCGAAAGAGTTTTTATTTATAAAATATTTATTTTTTATAAACTTAATTGCATAAAAATTTTTTTGTTTAATATTCATATATACATACATATAAGGTGATTCATTTTAATCTTAACAATAAAATCTTAAGAAATGTGCAATTTACTAAAAAAAATTCCAAATTATAGTAGTGAGGTACAGAAGGGGATATAAAATAGTGACGCCCTTCTCTATACCATACAACTTTTATTTGGAATGTTTTTTTTAGTAAAATTCCATATTTTCGAAATATTTGCCAGTTTAGATAAAAATGGGTTCCCTGTATATGTATGTAAATATTTCTTTAAAAATGTGATTTTATGAATATTTGCATATATACATATGTATAAACAAATATTCGTAAAGTATTCATATTTTCTTAAAAATTCATTTATTTCATTGTAGTTCATCTAACATCCGTTCATCTGCATTAAACACCTCCGATTTTGAAAAAAAAAATTTGAGTACATTGCGGATAAAACCAAAAGGAAAGTCTCAACAGGATCTTCTATAGAATACAATTTGTAAAGTTACCTCTTTACTCGAGAACAAATACTCTACAACTTCATCGACGCTATCTATTAACTCGGAAGTACAAGAAGATTTGGTTTTTTGTCAGCTTGTACTATCTTTATTTAAAAATTTACCCCAATCTGAAAAAACAGAAAAAAAGAAGCAAATATTGCGGATTATATAAGATATATAAAAGTATGATCAACCTCCTACTGTTCAACAGTTGATATTTTTGAAAGTATCAATCAGCTGGTGATCCTTCTGTCAGATTCAGGTTCATTTTTTTTTGGATTCTCCATTTTGCAGATTTTTTGTTTTTTTTAGGAATGAAGGATACAGTGTAATTATTGAATCTAATTCAAAGTTTTGTGCATTTTTCTGTCTGTGATTTTATTTTTAACATTCAACAATGTTGATAAGAAACAAAGTGTTTTTTTGAAAAATGAATCGTTTAAGTTAATGTTATAGTAAAATGATTTGATATATTTGATATAACTTTTAATCTTTTAAGTTAATCTGTTACAGTAAAATGACTATATATATGTATATATACTTTACATGATATGACACATGATCTAAAAGACTAATATTACATGTATTAATAATATACAGAAGAGAGCGACAGGGATAATGATAAATAAATGGCTGTTTCTCTAAATTGTTGAATTTTATTTCAAAGTTACCCATCAGAAAATTAAGCACGATTTACAATACAATTAATATACACACATTCATACAATTTTATTTCTTAAGGTGGTTTTACAGTAAATCAAGTTAGCATAAAAACGTCTAATTTTTTAATATAATGAAATACCAAATTTAACGCAAAATTCTAGAGTAGATTATTGATGAGATAAGAAAGAAAAAATGTTGAAAATATAATTGAACAACACGTTCGTATAATTATATTACATTCAAAATATGTTATTATTGGGGATCATCACAATGCTGTCCTCTTCTAACATACTCATATTGCCAAAAAACTTCCCCAGGTCGTGAAATGAAATAATCAGCTAGCTTGTCGCGTTGCTTATATGCAATTGAAGTTGCATTGATGAGGGAGGTATATTTCTGAGGACATTTTCTCGCCGCCACTGACCAGGAATTATATTACCATCCTCATCTTCAGAGTCTATGAAATTAGGAGAACAATATATTCTAGACTCCGGTTGTATGAAATTCTCTTCAGACTTAATAAAATTGTGCAGACAAATAGTTGCCATAACTGTCGTGTCTACATATTTAGGATGCATATGAATAGGTTTCCTATAGATCCTCCATCGACTAGATAAAATACCAAAAGTATTTTCTATTATACGTCTTGCTCTGGACAATCTGAAAATCAATAAAATGCACAAGATTAAAATAATTTGTCGTGATCAAATATGATTTTATAATAGCAACTACTACCGCTACTTCTATTATTACGGCTTGGCTCTTTCATGACGCCAGAAACGAGCAATGAATTACTTGCTATGTAAAGTTTTATTTTTAGTTTTCCTTTAAAAAAAATAATTTCTTAATCTTGGAACCTTTAAAATATGACGGCAACCTGAGATATTTGTCCGATACATTACGTAAAAGTGTAAAATAATGTTTGAAATAATCAATCTCGTATATTATTTCCCCCTCCTATCATCGCGAGAGATAAGCCTTACTATTACTGTATTATAAATTATATCGCCACCTTTGCTAATACTACTAATACTACTCAACTCTCTGCTAATAATAATAATAAATACTTAACTACTTACCTGTAATTAAATATTTTCTTTCTTTCATCGAGTAATCTTCCAGAATAAGGTCGCACCATAAAACAACTGATTGGAAAACCACTATCTCCAATAAAAAAGTATGGTAACTGAATATCGCTTTCAGGAAGATTAGCAATGCCTTCGGGAAGATTTAATGTTCCTTCTTCTAATGTTGAATAAATATCAGAAGAGGTAAAAATACCACCATCACTGTTACCGCCATAAGAGCCTATGTCGACCAGTGTAAACATATTTGTAATCACATGCTGCCATTAACACAATGCTAAAAGTTTTCTTATAGTTGAAAAATAAGCTCCCAGAATTTGACGGAGCTTGTATTTCAACATGTTTGCCATCAAATGCCCCGACACAATTAGGAAAATTCCAGTTTTCCCAAAATCCAATACAAACATTTGTCCATTCTTCTGTTGTTGGTAAACGAAGATAAATCGGTTGTAATACATTTACTATAATAGAACAAGTTTCGTGTATTATTTTCCGGACAGTTGATTCTCCACATCTATAAGCTAGTGCAATGGATAGTATTTGATCTCCAGTGGCCAAATATCTTTAACAAAAGTCTTTATTTCAGAAAAACACAAAGTATAATCATGAAACATTTGTAAAAATATTGCTTTACATACGTGATGTGGATAAAAAATTCGGATATTTTTTTCTGATGATGTAACAACACTATAGGTTCTGTGATGGTATTACGGGTAATAAAATGTCTAATAAACACATTCAGTATAATTTTGATCATTAACGATAACACATGCAGTTTTTCGTATCAATAATTATAAGAATATCTTTTTGCACAGTATGTATAACGAAATTTGTCGGAATGGATTCCAATCGAAATTATTCAATTATTCCTTAGATTTCTATTGCGTTTTCTAGGGAGAATAGAATAATTTCGATCGGAATCCATTGCAACTTTTATAATAGGTGTTTTAAAAATAAAATTTATGAAACTTGGGAAGAATGTGCTAGAAATTCATAAAATGCTACAGATAGTCTATGAATGTTTGTTCCCATTCTCCCCAAGTTTGCTTTGTCACCCCGCTGAAGGCGCTTTCTGCTTGTCTTTGCTATACGGCACGACTTCGACTGTCGGGAGCGTCCGACGGAGGTGGGCAAAAGCCAACCCCCTGGTTCTCGTCGAAGCCGGTCACGTATAGCGCGGAAGAACGGTGCCCTCGTCTCGGCCGCCTCGTCGCAAGGCTCTCGGAGCGGGCGCTGCAACTGGTCGGGAACGGCCGACAGAGGCAGGGCGAGCCCTACCGCCGCGGTGCAGCGAAACGGTTCGAGGAGCGAGCAATGAGCGGTGAGCCGAAGAGCGGAGTCGAGTGCAGTATCGGACCGGTAAATGCCGGTAGTGGCGGAGAATTCCCTCACCACCGCAGTACTGCTCAGGAGTTCGGATCACTAGGAAGCGGTCGGTTTTCTAGGAGCTGGAACTAGGAGCAAAAAGCCCGAAATAATCGTTCGCCGGGATTTTATACTGGTTTGTTGCTCCCGCTCGTATTGTTTCGGGATCATTCGGTGATTCTCGGCGTGGAACAATACGAGCGAGAGCTGCGGCGCTCGGCGTCGTTTGGCGACGCTCGGGTTTCGTCAGTCGAAATCTCGCGGCCTGTAATTATGCTTTAAAATATGTCGAGCGCATCTCATCGCATATGGTGACCGGGGGTCACCGTAGCGGCATCCGGCGAGTTGTTGTAGCCGAGAACGATGCACTTATGGGGGTGCATCGCTACATCACCCCCCCTTTCAGGCAGTGTCTGAATTTGAGGCACTCTAAGTCGGCTTCTTGCGGACGGATCGTACGGTGCCGGTGTGGTTAAACTGGATCAACCAGCGGTCGTTCCCGGATTTCGCCGTATATTTCCAGGATACGTGAGCCGCGAAGTGCGGTACTTCGACCAGGTTCCCCGGCTGCACTTCCACAGTGATGGGCGGTGGTGGCATCGGCCCCATCGGTCGCAGTATTTCCGGTGGCGGTGCTGATTGCTTCGCGCTGGTGGTCGGCGGCCCGACCTCGGCGGTCCTCCTGGCGGTTAACGGCGGCACGGGTGCCGTGAGCCAGGCCCACTTGCTTCGGCGCTGCCGGTCGGTGGCCTGTGTGGTGCAGCCGATCACTGGTATCCGCCTGTA
>NW_017299168.1:190904-204175 GCF_001594075.2 Trachymyrmex cornetzi
GACCTTTGAACCTCGGCGCGAGTTTGGCGCTAAATGCGTTGCTCTTGCTGGACAGCAGATGTTCGCGCTTATAGACTTTTTCGCCGATTGCGGGTCGCCAGGCTCGGCGACGCAGATTGTAATATTTCTCCTGTCTCTGGAATGCTCTCGCGAGGTTCATCTGTACGAGCTCGTACGCTTCCTCGAGGTGTCGGCGGGTGGTGTCTGGTGGGGGTGCGGGGCCGTGTCGGGCGTTTTGCGAGTTTGCGGGCGAGAGGAGTTCCCGGCCGTGGTTCAGGTAAGCCGGTGTGTACCCGGTGGCGTCGTGACGGTATTGTACGCGAACCGCAATTCGTGGAGCTTCTCATCCCACGTTTTGTGGTTCCGCTCGACGTACTGGACTATCATCGTTTTTACGGTGCGATTGGTGCGCTCGACCGGATTGCACTGCGGTGTATACGCCGGTGTAAGCCTGTGCTCGATGCCGAAACTTTTGAGGAGCTTCACGAGGTGCGTGGATTTGAATTGCGTGCCGTTGTCGGATATCACCGACTCCGGGCACCCGTGGCGAAGGATAACGTCCTCCGCTATCGCTTGAGTTACGGCGGGGGCGGTGGCTCGGCGGAGGGGTCTTAATTCCACCCATTTGGAGAACCGGTCTTGCATGTTTAAGAGCTAAGTATTACCCCTCTTCGATTGCGGTAGGGGTCCCACGAGGTCTACGGTGACCTGCTGCCACGGATGATGTGTGGCGGTGGCGTGCATATACCCTGCCGGCTTGACCTGCATGGTCTTATGCTGCTGGCAGTTGCGGCAGCTGCGCACGTAGCTCGGGATGTCGCGAGTCATGCCGGGCCAGTAATATATCCCCATGACTCGCGTCATCGTCTTGGCGATGCCTAGGTGCCCGGCGGTGGCGTCGTCATGATTACCGCGTAAGATATCGGTCCGGCGGTTCTTCGGCTTGCATACTTTCCATTGCCGTTCCGACGGAGTTTCGTTGAAGTCGAGGTCATGCAATATGTGTCGGTAGAGCTGCCCTGCCTGAATTTCGTAGTCCGGGTACTGGCTCGGAGTGTCCCGCACTCCGCGAAATAACTTCCGGTACCATGGACATGGCGGGAGGTCGGTCGTGGCGGCGTTTACCGGTTGGCGGGAGAGGGCGTCGGCGACTCGGTTCAGCGTCCCCTTTCGGTACCGGATCTCGAGGTCGTATTGCTGTAGCTCGAATGCCCAGCATCCGAGGCGTCCGGTCGGTGACTCTAACTTTTGTAACCGTAGCGACTGATGGTCGGTAATAACGGTGAAGGCGTAGCCTTCTAAATAGTCGCGCATTCGTCGGATGCCCCAGACGACGGCCAGGCATTCGAGCTCGGTCGCGCTATAATTCTGCTCGGCGCGGTTCAGCGAGCGACTGGCGTACGCGATTACCCGCTCGCCCTCCGGGAAGTTCCGCGTCAGGACGGCTCCGAGCCCGCTCGCGCTAGCGTCGGTCTGCAGGATGAACCGTCGGGCGAAGTCGGGGCACGCGAGTACGGGGGCCGTCGTGAGGGTCCTCTTGAGCTCCTCGTACGCGGCTTGCTCGCCCGGGCCTCAGGTCCATCGTGCGTTCTTTCGCGTCAGCGCGGTGAGGGGCGCGGCCACGGTCGTGAAGTCGCGGATCAACCGCCGGTACCATGACGCGATGCCCAGAAACTGACGCACCTGTTTCACTGTTCGCGGCACCGGCCAGTCCACAATCGCGCGTACTTTCTCCGGGTCGGTCATAATGCCGTTACGGTTCACGATGTGGCCGAGGTACCGGAGTTGGTCAACGCAGAAGTGGCATTTCTCCGGGTTTATTTTTAGTCGGGCGTCCCGGAGCCGTTCGAATACTTCCCGGAGAGTATCGAGGTGGGTCTCGAATGTTTCGTTTATCACGATGATATCGTCTAGGTATACGAACACCCGTGGTTCGAGCTCCGCGCCTAGCACCCGATCCAGGAGACGCTGAAAGGTCGCCGGTGCGGAGTGTAGTCCGAAGGGCATCACTTTGAACTGGTATAGGCCCTTCCCCGGGATTGTAAACGCGGTGACGGGCTTGCTATCCGGCGTGAGGGGTACCTGCCAGTACCCGCTCTTCAGATTGAGTGTCGTCAGGTAGCGTGCCCCTCGCAATTTGTCGAGCGTCGCAGTAATTTGCGGGAGGGGGTACGCATCCGGCTCGGTGACCTCGTTTACGCGGCGGAAATCGATGCAAAAACGATTTTTTCCGTTTTTCTTCCGGACGACCACGACAGGGGAGCTCCACGGACTGGCGGCGGGGCCGATGATGCCCTCGCGCAACATTTCCTCGACCTCGGTGTCGATGATCGCCTGCATAGCCGGGTTGCGGGGGCGATATCGCTGTTTGATTGGCACCGTCCCGGGCTTTACGCGAATGTGGTGCTGCGTAAGGCGCGTGGGGCCCCGTATGGCCTCGAACCGCGGTAGTTCGTCTGCCAGGAACTCGTGGAGGCGTCGGCGTTCTGCCCCACTTTGCGGCGCGAGCCCCTCCGCCCCCGCGGCCCGGCTAGTGCCGGGTTGCTGGATTATCGGTCCGGGGGGCGGGATCGCGAGGCCGATTTTTGCCCATAGGTCGATGCCAATCAGGGCGTTACTCGTCAGGGTCGGCATGACGCGGAATACGTGCCATACGGTGCGATCCACGATCCCCACGGGCATGTTTACGCTCCCCGGCAGGGAAATGATTTGGCCGTCGGCGAGTTGCACGTTGCCCTCCTCACGGCTAACACGGTATCCCAGCTGCGCCGCCGCGCGGGCGGTCGCCTCGTTGACGAACGAGATCTCGGAGCCGGTATCGAGCAGTGCTTCGACTGTCATCGTTCCAACTCTTAATTCGCAGTGCGGTCGCGGCCGGAATTTCAAGCGGAGGGCCGGGGCGCGGCCGTCGTGTCCCCGGCCTCCAACGCGTTTCCCGGTGGCGGATGGCATGCTCGGGTGAGGACCCCGTCTTTGCCGCACTGCGAGCAGAACTTCCTCGGAGGACGGCGACAGTCGAAACGCGTATGCCCTCGCTGTTTACAGCGCCAGCAACAGTCGTCGCGACTGTACACGGCGGCGGTAGTCGGTACGTCGCGGGCGCCGGCTCGAGTGCTGTTATCCGCCTTCTTGAGCGCCGTCAGTCGCTCATACTCGGCGGCCTCCCGGTTGAGATCTCGGATCGAGCGAAAATCGGACCTTTTTATGCGCCATTGGTACGAATGGTGCATGTTTCTGTATAGGTACTCGAGTTGCCTAGCTTCGGTGACTATTCCCGCGCGCATCATCAACGAAACTAACGCGGTGGAATACCTAAAGAACGTCTCGTCCGGCTTTTGCTTCCTAGCGTGCACGTCCTCCAATAACTGGAAGTCGTCGGCGTGCGGTAGGAAAGCAGCTTTAAAGCTCTCTACAAAATCGTCCCATGTCTCCCATCGGCGGCGGTTTGCCTGACCCGAGGCCTGTGCGTCTCCTTTCAGGAGCATAGGTAGGCCTTTGAAGAACTGAAGGTCGGTTAACTCGTAATCTTCCTTCAGTTCCTCGACGCGCTCCAAAAACGCCCACGGATCTTTCCCGTCGAATTGTATGCCCCAT
This sequence comes from Trachymyrmex cornetzi, assembly GCF_001594075.2. Classification (NCBI taxonomy): domain Eukaryota; kingdom Metazoa; phylum Arthropoda; class Insecta; order Hymenoptera; family Formicidae; genus Trachymyrmex; species Trachymyrmex cornetzi. Next base: position 194,499 of record NW_017299168.1, read on the forward strand.
TTCCGCATTTCGTTTATAATTTTTGCAGGCCGGCTTTCCGGGCTGGACGGGGTGGGCGGCGGCGCGAAGGGGTTGATGGACATGTTGATTACGGATCCCTCGGATAAGCGTCGGTCACGCGGCGGCAGCGGTGGTACATGGGTCTGGAATCGGTCCGGGTTCTGGTCTACGAAGCTGCTTAGACGGCTTCGCAGTTCGTCCAGTGTGCCCTCGGTATCGAGCCCGTGCACCTCCATTTCGGAAATGATCGCGGACTTGCTCAGCGTATAAATCCACGCCCTCGGTACGCTCTGTGTCTCTCCTCTCCGGAGCGGTCCCTGTTCGGGCGTCATGAAACAACCTCACTTTGCGCGGACGTAGCTCGTCGGTCACGGGCTGTGGCCAAGGTCGCAAAGATGTTCGACAAGGAGGAGAGATGCAAGACGGTAATAATACGGTCGACGCGGATTTCGTGATAAAATGAGAATATATTATTCTATTGGAAGTACAGAGTATGTGGATGTGTGTGTGTATGCGTGTCGGTACAAATTGTCGCGGCTGGTATGTTTGCTGACGGCGGTGTGTGTGTGTGTAGCGCGTATGTGTGTGTGCGGCGGGCACGATTCGCAGCGCGAACGTGGTCGCGTGAATCGCGGGGTGCGCGGAACGCGGGCTTACACCGCTAGCACGTGCGTCGCTATGCCGAGCGACGCGTCGAAACGCGAGGAGCGATACGCCCGCTGAAGGCGCTTTCTGCTTGTCTTTGCTATACGGGACGACTTCGACTGTCGGGAGCGTCCGACGGAGGTGGGCAAAAGCAAATCCCCTGGTTCTCGTCGAAGCCGGTCACGTATAGCGCGGAAGAACGGTGCCCTCGTCTCGGCCGCCTCGTCGCAAGGCTCTCGGAGCGGTCGCTGCAAGTGGTCGGGAACGGCCGACAGAGGCAGGGCGAGCCCTACCGCCGCGGTGCAGCGAAACGGTTCGAGGAGCGAGCAATGAGCGGGGAGCCGGAGAGCGGAGTCGAGTGCAGTATCGGACCGGTAAATGCTTCTAGGAGCTGGAACTAGGAACAAAAAGCCCGAAATAATCGTTCGCCGGGCTTTTATACTGGTTTGTTGCTCCCGCTCGGATTGTTCCGGGATCATTCGGTGATTCTCGGCGTGGAACAATACGAGCGAGAGCTGCGGCGCTCGGCGTCGTTCGGCGACGCTCGGGTTTCGACGCTCGGGTTTCGTCAGTTGAAGTCTCGCGGCCTGTAATTATGCTTTAAAATATGTCGAGCGCACCGCGCTCTCATCGCATACGGTGACCGGGGGTCACCGTAGCGGCATCCGGCGAGTTGTTGTAGCCGGGAACGATGCACTTATGGGGGTGCATCGTTACAAGCTCAACACAAATTATAACACAAACATCTGTCAGTGGACTACTGGCGACTACTGGCAACCACCGGCAACCACGAGATGTGAGCAGCACGACAGACAAGAGGAGGTTAACGAAGTCTGAATAGTTATGGCGTTGCCATGTTTATGCATAAGCTTATGCGTTGCTGCGCGTTATCGCTATGTGTTATGCCTTACGCATTATGCGTTACGGAAAAGCCTGTGCTCCCCGCTTTTACGCGCGTATGTTTTAGCATTGCGTCCCACGTGAAACCTGGCAGTGTATAATAATGCGCGGGATCGAGACCGTAACTCGCGACACAACTATAATTGCGGAAATTTTCGAAAATGTCGGCTAATAACAATACATCGGTTTTCAAGTACAGATCGCTGTACTCGCCGAGCGTTCGAGTGGAGAATCGCTGCCATACGTTCACGGCGTGAGCGTAATCGCTCTCGGATACTGTATCACCCGTCAATGAACTGAAAAATAATTCTTGCGATGGTAAGCGCGTGTCCTGCAATTTTTCAACGCAGTCAATGTACTCGTATGGAAAGATACCTTTATGAATCAGCAATTCAAACTCTTCGTCTGACAAAGTTGAAAATTCGGAACGTACAATTTTTAATTTATCTTTGTCGAGATACGACACCAATTTATCCGAGACTTGATGCGAGAAATTTATAGGAATCAATAAACCTTAATTTTACGCAATTTAAAAAAAAATTTTTTTCATTTTTATCTTTGGTGCTATCGACATGTTTCATGAACAAAATATATTTTTCTTTTGTCATAGGAAGTATGTCCACATGTCCATCGTACGCGGTAGCTATTTCTTTAATTATAAAGTGCGTCGTACCCCGACAAGTTGTGAAATACGACTGGAATATTATACGAATTTTTATAATTAAGTTTACAATTTGTATGTGCTGGACCGCGGTATCTACCGGTTAAGTGGCAATGATCGCGGACCCGCGTATCGTCCGGCGCGAACAGTTTCCCGCAAATATGACAACGCGTCGCGGTGGGGTACGTCTCCCATTGATGCTTGAATAACATTTCCATGGGCACGTTGGCGGATATGATATCTTTTACGCGATGCGCCAAATCGTTGAGCTGTCGCGCGAACCACGTGATGCAATCGTTATCGCGACGGAACTGATATGACGATAACGAATTGTCGTACGAGCAGTGCACGTAGTATCCTATACTAAACGCTTCATGACGCTGATACTCGTACGATGTTGGCACGTCTACCTTGTCAGGCTCCATTTTCCGCAGGATGCACTCCAAGTCGGCGTATACTACGAACGGTGCTCGTTCCTGGTTGCGGTGGTTGCTGAATTCGCGCCATCTATTGTTCTCGCTCGGCAGGCGGATGGCGCAGTCGTTCAGTTTTTGGCAGTCCACTTCGTGCGTCTGCAATTTTTGGCTCGATCCAAAATAGTGAAGACACCTGTAAATAGAGAAATTATTTTTTACATATTGTTTTTTTATTTTTTTTTCTTTTTATGTTTACTTTTCTTACTATACTTACCGATCGTAAAAGTATTTCTTGTGCTCCTTTTTTGTGAGTTGCGAGCTCACAAGGCGCGACAGGTTCTTTATCCACGCAAAGTGACCTACACCGTCGTCGCGTGGATCTTGCAGGTACAGGAGATTGACGTGCTTCTCCTTCTTGTCGCCTGTGAGTCGTAGAGGAAGGATCTGCTTATTCTCGATGCTGTACACGTTGATTGACACAGCGTTTCAACGTTCGAATTTTGGAATGTTTTTTAAAGTCATCGGAAACTCAATGTTTGTGAGATTCAATACTGTTGTATAATGCGGGTACGAATATTCCCGATCTGCGTTTCTTTCTGCGGGGTACAGAGCGGCGACCACCGACCACGCGAAGCACGCATTGTCCGTCGTACGCACACTGATCACCGCTTTCTTCAGCATAATTTCTCGCTGCATCTCGAAGTGACATCCCGCGCGCATGGGATTTAGTTTGTTCACGTTAACAGTCAAATTGAGGATTCGCGATAGCGCCCACCCACTGTCGCGTTCCTGAAACTCTTCGAACGATGTTAAGATAGACTCGACGACGTGCCGTTCGTACCACTCGCGCAAATCGGTGCATCTATATATCTCGCTGTTCTTTGTAATTATACTCTTGTTAGCACGTTTATCCTTCGTCGCAAAGTCGTCGTTGAACGCTGTGTTCACTTTTACACTGCCGTGTCTTTCTACGTCTCGCACTCGCTCTAACACTATATTGGGTGCGTTCCGAGTCACGCATGAAGCGCGTAGACTGCATAGAAAGTCGTTCCGAGTTAGCTATTGCGCGCTTCGAAAGCGCTTCGAGAGTACTTGAATTCCCCAGATTGTACTAACCGTACTGAATTCTTAGCACTCCTCCCAGCGCATTGACTGCTTCTCTTTCGACTTGAGGCAGTGAAAACGTTTCATGCGTTGATGCAGTCTAAGCGTTTGTTAGATAATTCGAAACGCACTCAGATTGCACCAATTGCAAAGCAGTACACCGGTTCCTACAGATTGAAGTCTGGAAACGCTGATTCGAGTTGTGTTTGCTCGTGAGCTCTATCGTTCGCACGAAAGCATATTTTTATACAAGATCCTCGGCATCCACGCTCGACATTCACACGTACTTGACACACCGTGTTTCTAACAAGCTCAGACACAATAATGGATGAAGAACAATTATATGAATTTCCTGTATATATTGAGGATAAAAACGAAATAATTACCTTATTTTTAAGTAAAAAAGCTATGGAGAGAGTAACACAAGGTAAAACTGTAATGTGTTTACATAAATTATGATTTACTTTATAAATTATAAGATTAGACGCCAGGTTAATGATTGTGCTTTTCTTATAGACGAAGCTTTTTTAACCCAACTTATTGCGAAAGAAACAAAACAACAACAAATTAATGAGATACCAGTAGCACCAGAACATACAGACAAAGAAAATGCTGTCGACAAAAACAATGCAGGTAAATTCAAACAGTGTTTATGATAATTATACAATATATATATGTATATATTTTTGTGTAATTAATATCTGCAATTAACTTTTTAATTTTATTTAAAAGCATGTATATTCAAGATTAAGAATAATGTAAAAAATCATATTTTGATGATTTAATAGTTGTGTTTACTTTTTAAATTAATGCTTTTAGACAAGTCGAAGGTATTTGTATGGCCAGACAAAGCAGTACTTTTGTTATTGGAAATGTACCGAGAAAGAGAAGAAGATTTCTCTACTGGATTAAAACGTAGCAATAGAATCTAGACTGAAATTGCTGCTGCGATGAAAGAGGCGAATTCTTTATACGAAGTGACTGGTCAGCAATGTGCGTCCAAAATGTCTGGCTTAAAGCGGACATATAAAAATATTGCTGACTTAAATAAAAAAAGCGGAAATCATACAAGTTCGTGGGCTTTTTTTTCGGTAAGAATGTTTTATCATGTATTGTAAAATACCTGGTTTTTGCATTTAGTATATTTTATTATACACATTTTGTTACTATTATTATTATTGTATACTATAGGTTATGGATTCAATATTTGGTGATAAAGCTTCAATTAATCCTCCTGCAATTGCAACGGATTAATTAAGTGACAATGGAGTGATGGTCCAGTGAACCCTTTTAAGGAGTTATCACCAACATCATTTACGATCTCGTGCTCTGACATAAGAAGTAAGTACTTGAAAACAACTGCTGCAAAAATAAAATCTTAATTTGTTTCTGATTTCTTACGTCTTCGATATAAAGTTATGTCGTTGTTCTCAAAAATTTTCTCCAGTGAACTAGGTAATAATTTTATTATAATTTTATATATTAGAACTCGTGTATTAAAACACTTTATGAACGCCGGTATTTCTTTGTTGAAAATTATCTCCACTGAGTCGAGTAACATATTCTTTAAATGTTATTTGCATATTTTTCTTAGTCAAACATCAATAGTTCTAGAAAATTTATTTCGTTTAATAAATGGATTACTATGTTTAGCGTAAAAGATTAATATTTTGTAATATATAGTGAGGTTAAAAAGGAATTAGTTGCATTAATAAAGATCTAAAGGTTATATATTTATTATGTACATGTATTGATTTAGTAATGATCATTTTTATGTTATCCAATGCAGGTCCACAGAGGAAGAAAAAACGGGTGGAACACGTTTTGGAAGAATTAGTAAAAAATATAGCCGCAGAAAAAGAAGAAAAAAGAGAAGAAAGGAAAAGAAGAGAGACAAAGCACGAAGAAATTCGAGAAGAAAATAGACGAGATCGCGAGAGAAGACATAAGGAGCAAATGGATGTCCAAAAATCTTTAGTATCCATTTTACAACAATTTTTAAAATAAAATAGTTTCTTGTAATTTTATAAGAAATAAGTAAGAAAGCGTTTACGTGCATGCTTATTTACTTTTCCAGGTTTCCGAGCCATCACTTAGATAAAAACAAAAACCTTTTATGGTGGTTTTTGTCAAGTTTTTTATTTTTTTAATAAGAAAGTTTATTGACCTTTAGTTAAAAGTTTGATTAAGTTTTGTATTAAAATTATTAATGATTTGTTTATTTAAAAACTTTTAAAAACTGTTTTATTTAATATAAGTTTAATATGGAACTTGTACATCATTTGAAAAATATTTTTCATAAAATATGCTTATTATTTAATAAAAATAAGTTGTTTATGTTTATGTTAAAAAAATATTGAAAAATGTAAAATATTTTTTTAATGTTTGAGAAATGTTTCTTTGTGGAGGAGGCTTACAAAATACATAATTTGAATGTTTTGAATAAGATTTTATAATGCAAATAAAACCAAAGATTAAGCAGAAACGAATGTCTATTAACCTAAATGTTTATTCATTAAAAAATACAATACAAAATTTTTTATACAAATTCGTTGATAGGTTCTACAAATTTATTTCAAATACGTAACAAAATGATTTGTCAAAGTCATTTCTATTAAAGTTATAACATTAAAAAATTCTTCATTAAAAAATCATGCATTTATTTTTATTGGCAAAGCATTCATTATTACTATTCTTTTGGCATTTCCTAAATCAGTGTTATTATCACGAATTTGGGCCTGATATTCTTCATGATGTTGGACACCGACAGTCATAACATCATTTTGTAATAAACAAATATTGTGTAAGACACTACACGCTATAATGAACTCTGGTATCTTTTTAACGTCTGTCAGTGGTAAACAGTCTAATAATATTCTAAAACTTATCTTCAATTGGCCAATCGCCCGTTCAACTGCCATTCTTGTTGAAGATAGACAATAATTAAAATTTTTTTGTTGATTTGTCAAATGTCCATTGTCTCGAAATGGAACCATTACGTGGGGATGAATCGGATATGCTGCATCTCCAATAATATGAGAGTTGTTAGGGAAGTACACCTCAGGTCTCTCAAGAAAATGTGCTACTGGAGAGTTTTTGAAAACCCGAGCATCATGTACTGATCCCACTTGACCTGCATAGCAGTGTGTGAAGAGACCCCTCGAATTACAAACTACTTGAAGATTGATAGATGGGAAACCTTTCCGGTTTATGTATGAAACTGAATCTGTTGGTGGTGCTCGGATCTTGATATGAGTCCCATCTATAGCACCGATTACATTTGGAAAGCCACTAGCTTCTAAAAATTGATCGCTGATGTTAGTAGCAACAGCTTTATCAGGCCACTGAATGAATCGAGGCGCCATGCAATGCAATGCATAGGTTACACGTCTTACGGCTCTAAAAGCCGTTATTTTACCTACTCCAAATTTGACGCAAACGGATCTACAATAAGCCATTATATAAAAAATGAAAAAACTGTAACAATGTAACGACAGTGATAGTTACATGCATACAAAACAAAAATAGTTTTACAAATTTTACATACCTATACGAATCAGGAGTAGCCATAAACCACAGAGTAATATATAGTTGTTTTTCTGCTGAAATTGGTTTTCTTCTAGTTATGGTATTTGTCTTATTTAGCGCTGGTCCGATTAATGATAAAATCATTTCAAACGTTGCCGGAAACATTCTAAAATGTTAGATTATGATGTAAGTGAAATTAATTTCTCAAAACCAAATCAAAAATATTTTATCTTTATAATTTAATGATATATATATATATATATTGAAATGCTTACCTGAAATACTCTTTAAATGCAATATCGGAGTAATTAGGAATTACACGATCAACATAATCGGTAATTTTTTCGGTTGCAATCATTTTCCCACGTGCTTTACTCCCCATTAGTGTACAATATAATGTTTGCATATCCCTTAATGTTTCGTCTTCATTTTCATGTTCACTCTCACTCGATTGTGAGCTGTCACTTTCGAAGTTTTTGTCTAATATCAATGAAGTAACCATTGATACTGTAAATCGTTTCTTGATGTTTCGTTCGGCATCCATTTTTAACATTACCACTCACCCCACTCCAGTCCACTCAGTGCACAGCTCGCACAGGAAACCGGTCCGAATTCATAAGCGCTTCGTGCGTGTTATGCGCGCATTGAAAAAACGGAACGATTTTAAAGCGTTGTGCATCAGTATTGCAGTCCACTCGCTTCATGCGTGACTCGGAACGCACCCATTGTCAGCGTCTTCGAGGAATCGGCGAGGCTCGATGTGATTATAGTTTATCACCGCGCCTGTCATTATACGACTCTCGAACGCAGCGTCGATCTCACGCCATACGAGAGATTGCTCGTTGCCACTCGCGTACCCACTACTCGCGTACTCGCCACCAACGTGTACGAAACGTCGCTCCAATTGTGACTTTGCACCCGCGAGTCGCGCGATCCTCGCCACCGCGGATTGTCTATGTCCAACGGCGAGGCGCGGACGCTTGGCACGACAAAGTTCTTCGAGCCGCTCGATGCACTCGTCGCATCGTTGCAGCCACGCGAAACACTCAACCAGAGTGGCGATCTGGTCGCACTGCTCCAGCAGTTCGCGTTCCACTCGCTCGTGATTTTCCATGTCTTTTTCACAGTCTTTAGATCACGTTGCACTCTTCCACGGAGCACTCAATAGTTTTTTCAATGTGTGCAGAGTGGGCATATGCCGCGTGGAAATACAGTGTACATTGGCTCTTCGCATATCGAACACTCGGTGCCCTGTGTACAGTAAGACCAGTCTTGGTGTGTCCTGACGAGATACATTCCTTCATCGCCAATATTCCGCAAAGAAATCTTGCCATAATTCGGCGGATAAGCCATGCAACGTGTACATATGACTAAAGCACCACCACCCGTTATATAATAACAGCAGATTATACAGTGGTTAGTATGAATGTCTAACGCTTCCATTTCCGAAGGCTGCACAAATTTCTCTGCGTGATCCGTATTGCCATCGTCCAAACGAATAAGACATTCAGTATCGTTGGACGACTTTTGGTCCATTTTGTCCTCAAATTCTACTTCCAGTGCTTCGAATAACTTGTCTGTATTCACACCATCCATGTCCTCAACGTTTGCACGATGATCAACCATACTTTTCACATTCATTTTTTGTTCACAATATTGTTCACATTACTGTTCACAAAGGTTTTTAATGTGCGCAGAGTGGGCACATGCTGCATGGATTGCATGGGTATACAATGTACATCTTTTCTCCGCATTTCGAGCATGACCATCTGAAATCTAGTGCATAGAAAGAACATTCTTTGTGATTCCTGACGAGATACATTCCTTTACCGCTATAATCTCGCAAATCAGTCATGCATATTGTACAAAAGATAGGAGCACCATTGCACTCTGTATAATAACAGCATATTATGCAATGCTTAGTATGGCTGTTCAATGCATGGATTTCCGAAGGCTGCACAAATTTCTCTGCGTGATCCGTATTGCCGCCACTCAAACCAATAAGACATTCAGTATTATTGGACGACTTTTGATCCACTATGTCCTCAAATTCTACTTCCAATGCTTCGAATAACTTGTCTGTATTTACACCATCCATGTCTTCAACGTCAATGTCTTCAACATTCGCACGATGATCAGCCATATTTTCAACATTACGTTACCATGATCGATTTGGTAATCTTACAGGGCACCAACTGAGGTGTTGCGCGCTGATGGCCCGTTATATATTCCATTTGCAACTTCTTTGTCCCTTTGTCTACCCCCTATTGATTCGCAGCATCGACGACGTGTCACCTATATTTCTTAGAAAAAAAATCGCTATCGACCCTTCTCTTAACGCGTCGTGTCATATTCGCAACATGTTACCGATCTCCTAAACAAAATATCTTATTCACATTATAGTACCGCGACGCATTTCGAGG
>NW_017299168.1:204236-208029 GCF_001594075.2 Trachymyrmex cornetzi
CCCCCGCGCCTACCAGTACCCCCCGCGCCCCACACTCCCCTCAGAGGACCTGAGATAGAACCGGCTTACTATTACTACTGTCATGTAAATAAACTTTAAGAAAAAATTTTGTTCTTTGATTTCCGGCTATTGGTTCTCGAGATATCGTGTCAACCGTTTGGTCATCTCATTTTTTCAACTCTGAGCCTATCAACTAATTTCTTGAAATTTTAGAATGAAAATATTTCTTTAAAAATTTTTTTCGTATATTGACATGTGTATTAATAAATATATGAAAAATTATAATTGTATGTCTTATAGTTTTCCTTAAGAAAAATTCCAAAAAAAGTCTAACTTTTATTGTGGCTAGAATGTAGGGGAAAGTGGGCGAATTGTGCGCAGCGGGTAATTGTGCGCATCCTGGTTTGGTACTTTGCCGATAGATGGAGACATCGCCGTGATGAAATTTTTACGCAGGAGGTCGTCCTCGTAAGTTATAACCACAAAAGATATGACGTAAGTACATTGATAAACAGTGAAAGATAAAAAAGTAAAAACATACATTTTCTTGTTATTTCAGCGTTCAGAAAATAAGGTGGTAAGTCCGTATTTTTAATTTGTTAGTTTAAAGTTGCATACGTTATTAAAGTACGTTATTATGTGCGCCTTTCGACCCGTTATTTATTAAGTTTGGTTAACTAGTATTGAAATAATCGTATTTCATATAGAGTTAGATCGTGGCGGGTAACTGTGCGCAGGCGGTTTGAAATGCGCATAATTACCCATCTTCAATAGACTATATAGCTATTTTCCAGTATACACAAGTGAAACTGAATTTGAAGTGAGCTGAGTATTTTATACTCAGATTATGACGTCAGTACTTGTTTACTTTTGTAAAAAGTTATCACATGTCAACATAGGTTCATAACCCCACTTTGGGTTGATTTTACGAGACTCGTTAAAGCACAATTTCGATCTTGTGCGGATTATAGGTAAATACTCAGTTGAATCTCACTTGTCAAAATGCAAAACATAATTCATAACATAATTCAAAACATAATTCATTCACTTCCTACAACTTTTGCTTTGCGCACAATTCCCTAACCCATGCGCACAATTACCCGACGCGTGACAAATTTTTTCGCTTTTCCGTTTTTTCCTTTTTGCCAAATATAACCTTATTGAATGAAAATCTGTTCAATATAAGAATACGTAATAGTAGGAGAATGTTTATAGTTTCTATTTCCCTATTTATATCGCTTTGAACTTAGAAAACCATCCTAGAAGAACAAATATCCCTTAGGTGCACACAATTCGCTCACTTTCCCCTACCCTTGAGCGTACCACAAGGTGAAGGTAATTAAATTTCATTAGATGAATTTTATTAAATTTTATAATTGCAAGTTAACAATTAAAAGTAAATTAGATTTATTTATTATAAATATTTCATTCTGTATATTAGTATTAAAGTAACCATTGGTTTAATAAAATTTGTGTTATCATACGTATATTTTTAACGGTTCCGTATATTTAATCCCGTATTATTAATTTTTTAATTATGCTACTACGTAATAATATAATTTTTGTTGTATTTTGAACTGCATTGATAATTGTATCTTGTTAAATATACAAAAAAAAATTACTCGTTAATTGGATAAATTTTTCGTTAACTATACTCGCAGAATATCTCGTTGATCAAACATGTCTCTCTGTTAATTATTGCGGCATTTCGTTTTATGCATAATGTTCCTTGTTTCATCGAATGCAAACAAGGATAAATAATGCAACATGAGCATTACGCACTCATAATCTATGTGGTACTTAAAAAGCAGTATGTAACATAGAGAAATTCCAATTAATCCTATCGATAGTGATAAAATATATGTATAGATAGCGATAAAAAAAATGTATAGAAATTTTGGAAGCTATAGAGCTTCCAAAATTTCTATACATTTTTTTCAAAATTATATTGACGACGGAAAGAGAAGACGTTTTCTTATTAACCATGATACATACCATTTTGTTCCAATTCACTACTAGAAAACAACACGGCGACATAAAACAATACAGCATATTCGCCAGATTTGGGTCGACTGACACAATAATTGGGTTACTATAGAGTGCTGAGATTAAAATTAATCATGATTCTGATGATGAATATTTAAAATAATTCGCTTCCCAACCAAACTGAAAAATATTAAACAAATCCTCTTATAATGTAATAAATAATATAATACTTATAATATAGTTCTAGTTTTAAATGTAAAATCTCGATTCTAATCATAACAACCAGAAATTATTTTTTATTTTTATGAAAAAATCCGAGATTTTGGTTTAAATAAGATGCATTTAATTATATACGCGTGCGCGCATCTTATTTATAGCAAACCATAATCAAACAAATTTCTATGCATTACTGCGAGAATAGAATGTCTGTTATATACCTGCGTAAGAATTATCCTAATGGACAAAACTGTGGCATACGTCTGAAAGAAAGTATTCTATCATTATATTGAATGAAAACAATTTTATTAACCCTTTCGCTTAGAAAGCAGGCGGTCCGTCGGAATACCGCCATTGATCGGGACCCCGCGCCAAAAGTGTACACATTATGTGTAGACAGACTTTGGTGTTTAAAATTTCATTTTATGCCCGAACAGCATGAACAACGACACTTTGACATGTTTTTGGAAAAAAAGGGATTATCTCTTAAAACAAGAAAATTATAATTTCTTTGTAAACCATTTTTTAATTGTCCCTTGCCAGTGGCATTATAGGTCTACTACCACTACTAATTATGTTTAAATATACATCATTTGACAAAATCAGTGTTACCAACGCTTGGTATATGGCTATACAGAATGATTTGGCGTAACTCTTACTATAAGGAACACTATAAACTAGCATTTCGCAAATGCTGGCTGTAGCCAGCGTTCGTCTATACGGATCGCTTCGTGGATGCCAAACATAGCCAGCGTTAAAGAGCAAAAAGGTTTAATTCAAAAGAATTAATTGTAAAGAAGATCTTGAATACGTTCTATTTTATATATACATATTTATTCTATTATATATATATATGTATATGTATATATATATATATATATATGTATATATACAGGGTGTCCGAAAGGTGTGGAAACGGTCGAATATCTCGAGAAATACACATCGGATCAGAAATCCGAAAATATACGTATTCAATGTTTTCAAAACAGCTATCTTTTAACATCATTTTGATGACAGATGGCGCTGTAATCAGCGAAATTAAAAATTGAGTCTAAAACGTTTAAAATATCTCAAGAAATACTCAACGGAGCATATTCCCTCCCTGGAGGTGGATGGGCGGGTAACTTTTCGATTTTGATTTTTTCTTTTTCTGTCAAAGCCATTATGCCCAATTACAACGACAGACAGAATACTGAATAAAAAAGATGAAAATTTTTAAGCAAATAGTGAAAAGAAAACGGAAGAAATATTAAACAATTAGTTAGAAGAACTTAAACTGGTATAATTACATACACACATATGCAATATTAAAAAGATAAGTATGTATTTCCAATACAAATTTTGCTTGGAAACATGCATACACATGTATGTACATATTTTTAAAAAATCGAGTAAAGGAAATAAAAAAAATTAAACTTAAAAAAAAAATTAATAATATTCTAAAAAAACTAAAAAAGAAAAAATAAAAAACGAAAAAAAAGATTCTCAAAATCGTCCACCTCCTCGCGATGAGAATCGGGAAACTATGAAATATTCAAAGGCAAAGGACGCTACTTCAAATTTTGAAAACTTGGTCTGCCATTGTAGGTAC
>NW_017299168.1:208471-208683 GCF_001594075.2 Trachymyrmex cornetzi
CACCCCCAGCGGATGGTAGGTGGGGGGTAGAATCTTTGTGTCAATATATATAGCTTTCTTGACAACATTGAATACGTACATTTTTATTTTTTTGATCCTTTGAGTATTTCTTGAGATATTTTAAACGTTTTAGACTCATTTTTTAATTTCGCTGATTACAGCGCCATCTGTCATCAAAAAAATGTTTGTAATAGATAAAATTTATGTAACTT
>NW_017299168.1:208716-216638 GCF_001594075.2 Trachymyrmex cornetzi
CGAAATCTGCAATAAAAAATGGGGGTTTCCATTTAAAATTTTAAACTTACCCTCTCTTTCACCCACAGCGGGTGGGGGTGGGGGATCATGTTAGATGTCAAAAGATATCTGTTTTGAAAACATTGAATACGTATAATTTCAGATTTCTGATCCGATGTGTATTTCTCGAGATATTCGACCGTTTCCACACTTTTCGAACACCCTGTATATCCCGAGCGGTTGCAATCGATTGGGCATACTTAAAACTTGATCGGTTCAGCCATTATTGAGATCCGATAATCTCGATCTGCCGCAACTCGCCGGCTCGTGTAAAGTAGCCACGGTAGTGGCGCTGCGCGTAGCTTAGCGTCGAGACACTACCAGTATCTCCAGATAGATTTTCTTTATGTCTCATATGGAAAAATAAAGAAGAGATTCTTCTGTCTATTTAATCATCAACCAGAAATTGTATATAACTTTATCGTCATAGAAGAAAAATTTATTATCTTGAATGAATAATCCTGTATTTAAATTCTTCGTAATATGGCTAAAAAATGAGATAGTGCAATGCATTTTATAGGGGATGAAATATATCCATGACTTCTCCAATCAGAAAGATAACATTGTAAAATAACATTAAATTAAAAAAAAGATTAAATGTTGTCAAAAAGCCATTTTTTTATATTAAGCCTTAATTATCTTAGAAACCTGACGTGCTAAAATTTTTTTACTTACGCCATTGGACGTGTGGTTACTAGAATGTTACTAGAGTGGTTACTAGAATGTACCCTTAACGAGAGTACAAGGTAAAGAAAATTAAATTTTATTGGATGAATTTTAATAAATTTGTTGAACCTGAGCTTGTGTGACGAGGATGAAAGCACAGAGTGAACGTACACGCACAACAATGTAATATTTATTAATATCGAGTGATACAGATATGCAAACACACACGAAAGTATAGCGCGTAACGTGCGTCAAGATAAAAGATGCGAAGGTTTTAGGAGAACAGAAAAGGAGGGAGAAGAGTTAAGATGGATGGCCTTAGGTCCTGTCCGCAACTGGATGGTCCAATCAGGACACGGCATAGTGGAGCGTTGTCTGAGAGGCGGTCAGCGCCAACACTCCCCCTCAACGCGATTCGGGTGTCTCTCCGATGGTCCTGAGTCCCAGCTGTTGACTGCATTTTGAGTATTTTGAGGCGGGTAGCCCCTTGGTCATGACGTCGGATATCATGTCGTCGGTAGATACGTGATTTACCTTGATTAGGCCTTCAGTTAGGGCCTCGCGGATGAAGTGATGCCTGACTATCTATGTGTTTAGTTCTAGAATGAAATACTGGGTTTTCGGAGAGTTTCTTGGCTCCCAAATTATCGTTGTATATCACGATATCGGCAAGATGATCGGCTCCTAATTCTATCAGGAGGCTTCGTAAAAAGATGGATTCTTTGGAGGCCTCAGTGAGTCCCATGTGCTCCGCCTCCGTTGAGGACAGGGCTACTGTCGTCTGTTTCCCAGGATATTGCTGCACTGCTCAGTATGGTGGCGTAACCAGTGTACGAACGCCTGTCGATCGAGCAACTCGCCCAATCAGAGTCGACGTAACACTCCAAGGGCTTTGACGACGGTTTGAACACCAGCCCCAAATCCAAGCTTCCACGTAGGTAACGCAAAACACGCTTCGCGGCCGTCCAGTGACTTTCGTCGTGACAATCATTGAACTGACTTAGGTAACTTACCGAGAAAGCCAGATCCGGTCTAGTTGATGTGGCAAGATACATCAGTGAACCGACCAATTCCCGATAAGGATGCTTCGATTGGACACGATCGGGTGCTTCGTTCAGTTTTGTTAGTCTCTGATTGACGTAATGGGAGTGCTGACTGGATTCAATTCTGCCATTCCGAATCGATTCAAAGTATCGATAATGTATCCTCGTTGGTGCAGAGCGATGCTGTCGCCGTCTCGGCTGAATTCTATTCCTAAGCAATAACGTGCCTCGCCGAGGTCTCGCGTTTCGAACTCCTCGGACAGTTGTCTCTTGAATGTCTCCATCTGTTCGATGTTGTTCGAGGCTATTATTAGGTCGTCTATGTAAACTGTTATTAGAATCAAGTTCCTCCCCGTCTTGACTTGATATAGACAGGGGTCTCCATTAGTGGGAACTGCTCCGTACTTTCTTAGCGATTTGTCCAATGTGTCGTGCTAAGTCCTTCCTGCTTGCCGAAGGCCATAAAGTGATTTCTTTAGACGGCACACTTTGTTTCCGGATCTCAATTTCCGTATTGTATCTTCGGCTTTTCTGTACAATTCGCTACCCTTTGTCTCGTTTTCGAGTATGAATTCCAGAGATTCCAAGATGTGTCCAGGCGGTTTCATATATATTGTTTCTCGAATCGTACCATTCAGGTAGGCAGTTGTTACGTCAAGTTGATGAATTGACATTTTGTAGTGCACCGCGAGCGCGACCAATAGTCGGATAGTACTCATTCAAGTGACCGGAGCGAATGTTTGATCGAAGTGTATTCCAGGACGTTGAGCGTAGCCTTTGGCGACTAGGCGAGCTTTTCTTCTTTGAATTGTTCCGTCAGGGTTGTACTTATTTCTTAATACCAGACGGCTTCCAATTACGTCGGCGTCGTGCGGACATTCGACCACTTCCCATGTGTCATTTTTTATAATGGATTTCACTTCTGTGGCTATGGCTTCGAGCCACTCCTCTGCGTCGTTTCCGGACAGTGCATCTCTGGTAGAGATTTCCGAGAGAGAAACATGTTCGTCTTCAAGGCCTTCAGGATCATCTGCATGTTTCAAGTGAAACAATTTCCGAGGTCGTCCTCTGAGTCCCGTGCGTTCAATCCTTAGGCGTCCGGGGGCCCTTCTGGGGGTATCTAACGTACATGGCCCGTGATTGGTTGTGTGCTGATTTTCAATAACTGCGTCGTCCGATTCTGTCTCATCTGGTGTCGGTTCTTCCTCGGGGACTCGATTATTCGGTTCTAGCTCGTTTGAGCCTGTCGGCGGGTTTACTTCAAGGATTATTTCCTTTTCTTCCGAGGGATGGATATTCTGGGTGGTGCTTTCTGAAGTGAGGCTCTCATAATTCCCTAGATCTGTCTCTGGCATCTTCGAGAAACTCACGTCTCGAGTAACCTCAACTCTCCTCTCGGACGGTATCCACACCCTGTATCCTTTCGAATCTTTGGAGTATCCGAGAAATGATCCTTCTCTCCCGCGGGGATCGAATTTGCCGTTTCCGGGTTTTTTATTGAAACAATAGACTTTACATCCGAATTCTCTAAGATGACTGATGTCCGGTTTCCTTCCGATCCAAGCTTCGTATGGAGTTCTACCGTTTAGGCTGCTCGTAGGACATCGATTTCTGATGTAGTTGGCCGTTGATACTGCTTCCGCCCAGAAGGACGGTGGTAGACCTGACTGTATCATAAGACATCTTGCCATGTCGTTCAAGGTTCGATTCTTTCTTTCAGCGGTGCCATTCTGCTCCGGGGTATATGCGATGCTGAATCTCCTGATAATCCCGGATTCCTTCAGAAGGTGGTCGAACTCGTTATTTTTGTATTCGCGGCCGTTGTCAGACTGTAAGGACTTTATCCTTCTATCCTTTTGATTCTCGACGGTATTCTTAAATTCCTTGAACTTTTCTAGGACTTCGTCCTTTGACTTCATAAAGTACACTTCGCACCATTTGGTACTGTCGTCAATGAATGTGACATAGTACTTAGCCTTTCCATTCGACTCCACTCGCATGGGGCCGCAAACATCGGAATGTACTAGCTCAAGTGGTTCCGTCTTCCTGCTGGATTTCCTCAGGAATGGTGTTCTCACCATTTTTCCTTCAGCACAAATATCGCACGTTTTCCCGTCATTGCTGGCTTTGAATTCTAGCCCGCTCATGATTCCGTTACGTTGCGCACTGATGATATCCTTGTTATTCAAGTGCCCGAGTCGCCGGTGCCAAACCGC
This sequence comes from Trachymyrmex cornetzi, assembly GCF_001594075.2. Taxonomy (NCBI): domain Eukaryota; kingdom Metazoa; phylum Arthropoda; class Insecta; order Hymenoptera; family Formicidae; genus Trachymyrmex; species Trachymyrmex cornetzi. The sequence continues at coordinate 212,681 of NW_017299168.1, forward strand.
TAGGGTATTCGACGGTTCCTTCGGGGATTCTGAGGTCGCATTACAGGTGGGTCGTTAGTTCTCGTGAATGTAATATAATTCGCCATACCTCCTGGCTATTAATTTAATGTTTCCATCACGATCGGCTATGACGGCATCGTCTCTTCTGAAGATCACTTCGTAATCGTTCTGAGTAATTTTGCTAACTGACATTAAGTTGACGCGCAGATCCGGAACATGCAGAACGTCCCTTAGTTGAATGTTCCTCGTTTCTCCGATTACAGTCGTTGGGAAGGCCACGGTTCCTCTCGCCTTTATTTCCGTCGATGCGTTGTTGGCTAAATTTAGAGTAATGTGTCCAGGATCGAACGTTTCCGTGAAGGCGTCGGGTTCCTTGCAAAGATGAGACGTGGCTCCGCTATCTAGACACCAAGTTCTGTCTATTTCCGGTTTCCGCTTGAAGTGCGGCGTTTTGCAACGACGATTTTTGGACGGCGTATAGGCTGACATCCTCGGATTTCTTCGCAGAAGGTTGTTCCGTTTCGCCCTTGCCGCGACAGTCGATTGCCTTATGGCCGATTTTCCTGCATCGGTGGCACTTAAATCTGAAAGGTTCGCTTTTAGTGGATTTGCCCTTCTTATTGTATTCGTTACCTTGATTTTGACGTTTCTGAAATCGTTTGTTGACAAGTAAGGCGTTTTGCATCGTTGTCTGCGAGTCATTCCTACGAGCGTCACTTTCCTCCTTGATCTTTATGCGAAGCATTTCTGGCGTTGGAAGCACGTCCCGAGACTCAATCGCGCATCTAAAGTTCTGAAAACTTGGCGGCAAACTGTATAGTAACATGATTGCTAATAGATCCGGGTTAATGTCTACTTCCATCTCGTTAAGTTTGTCAACAGTATCGAAAAACTTACGGATGTGTTCATGCGCGTCGTCTCCGTCCTCCATTCGTTGCAATATTAATTGCTTCAATAGCGTCGCTTTCCTCGCAGGCCCTTTCGACTGGTAGATATTCTCAAGTTTGATCCATACTTCGCGCGAGGTTGTGCATCCCTTTACCTGTTTTAATTCCGATGGACTTATCGCCAAAATAATGTCCGACCTTGCTTTGTTGTCGTTCTTGGTCCATGCGTCGACCTGTCTTTGTGAGTTATCGTCGTTTTGTTTGAGTTCCGGTTTAGTGCATTCACCGTTGACGTACGTCCATGTGTCGTTCTTGATCAAGAGTGCCTCCATCTGCATCTTCCACGTGTCGTAGTTCTCCTTGCTGAGAGTTTCAATTCTCGTCAGATTGGTGTTCATTGTCATTCTTCGTATTGTTCGTTCCTTAACCTCTTTGCCGATAATTTTTGGTTAAGATTCACTTTTGTGTCTGTTTTGCGTTTTTGCGCTTCCAAGCTGGGCCCATAACCTGTTGAACCTGAGCTTGTGTGACGAGGATGAAAGCACAGAGTGAACGTACACGCACAACAATGTAATATTTATTAATATCGAGTGATACAGATATGCAAACGCACACGAAAGTATAGCGCGTAACGTGCGTCAAGACAAAAGATGCGAAGGTTTTAGGAGAACAGAAAAGGAGGGAGAAGAGTTAAGATGGATGGCCTCAGGTCCTGTCCGCAACTGGATGGTCCAATCAGGACACGGCATAGTGGAGCGTTGTCTGAGAGGCGGTCAGCGCCAACAAAATTTTATAATCGAAAGTTAACAATTAAAAGTAAATAAGATTTATTTATTGTTAATATTACATTCCATTTTTTTTATTAATATTAAAGTAACCATTAGTTCAATAAAATTTGTGTTATCGTACGTATATTTTCAACGCTACCGTATACTTATTCGCGCATTATTAATTTTAATTATGCTACTAGGTAATAATGTTTTTTTTATTGTATATTGAACTGCATTGATAATTGTACCTTGTTAATATACCAAAATTACTCGTTAATTAAATAAATATTTCGTTAACTATGCCCGCAGAATATCTCGTTGATCGAACATGTCTCTCTGTAAATTATTGGGGCATTTCGTTTTATGCATAATGTTCCTTGTTCCATCGAATGTAAACAAGGATAAATGAAGCATCATGCGCATTATGCACTCATAGTCTATGAGCTTACGCACTTAAAAAGCAGTATGTAACATAGAGAAATTCAAATTAATCTTATTGCTATAACATTCAAAATTTCTGTACATTTTCCTCAAAATTATATTGACGACGGAAAGAGAAGAAATTTTCTCATCTACAATGGAACATATCATTTTGTTACAATTTACTACAGGAAACAACACAACGACATAAAATAATACAGCATATTCGCCTGATTTGTGTCAACTGACACAATAAATGGTCTGCTATATGGCGCTGAGATTAAATTAATCATGATTTTGATGATGCAAATTCAAAATAATTATAATCCCAACCAAACTGAAAAATATTAAATAAATCCTCTTATAATGTAACAAATAATATAATACTTATAAAATAATTATAGTTTTAGATGTAAAATATCTTGATTCTTGTCGTAACAACCAGAAATTCTTTCTAATTGTTATGACAAAATCCGAGATTTTGGTTTAAGTAAAATGCATTAATTATATACGCGCGCGCGAATCTTATTCATATCAAACCATAATCAAACAAAATTTCTAATGCATTACTGCGAGAATGGAAGGTCTGTTATATACCTGCGTAAGAGTTATCCTAATGGACAAAATTGTGGCATATGTCTGAAAGAAAGTATGCTATCATTATACTTAATGAAAACAGTTTTATTAACCCTTTCGCTCAGAAAGCGGGCGGTCCGTCGGAATACCGCCATTGATCGGTATCCCGAGCCAAAAGTGTACACATTATATGTGGATAGTTTTTAGCGTTTAAAATATTATTTTATGCCCGAATAGCGTGGATAACGCCACTTTGACATGTTTTTGAAAAAAAAGGATTGTCCCTTAAAATTAGGTAATTATAATTTCTTTGTAAACCGTTTTTCAATTATCTCTTTCATGCCAGCGGCATTATATATGTATCAATATACTACCACTACAAATTATGTTTAAACATTCATTAATTGACAAAATCAGTGTTAACAACGCTTCGTATATGGTTGTACAGGATGATTTGGCGTAACTCTTACTATAAGGAATACTATAAATTACTTCGCGAATGCTGGCTGTAGACAGCCGTCTATACGGATCGCTTTGCGTTTGCCGAACATAGCCAGCGTTAAGAGAAAAAAGGTTAAATTTAAAAGAATTAATTATAAATAAGATCTTGAATACGTTCTATTTTATACATAGAAAAAAAACCCCTATTATGAGATAGGTGCCTAATATGAGATAGCGACGTTTCCGCTAAACTAATAAACGCTATCTATTGGTTCCACCATGAGTTTATTGCTCTTGGATTGAAAACTATTTAGTAGAAAATTCATTATTAGATCATGCCTATAGTCATTGTAAAATGAGATTTTAGAATTTGGATGTTTTCAGGTTACATTGAGATGAGTATTTTAACCTTGTTTATTATTTAATAAATAAATATTTGGAAATAAATTTTTCATGTGATGATGGAATAAGGTCGTACTAATAGAACAATATTGGATATATTGAATTGTTTGATTACTGAAGTTAGATTTGATGATCGTAATACCATAAGGCGTGGAAATTGTAATATAACATCCAGGGTATTTCTAACATGAAATAACCCATGTCCCTATGTCAGGGCTCGGCACGAAATGCACATTTCGGCCGATTTTCGAGTCGGCTCCGCCTCCCGCTATCCTCCTCACCGCACCGCCCCGTGCGCAATCCAAATGCCACTCGACGCTTAGGAATGTATGTACTAAGGCGCTCATAGACGTAAGGGGCATTCATTCGGGGCGCTCGACACGCTATAATCTTTATTCTATCTTTTTTTTCGCTCATTACATACGAAACTAATAGCGAATTCAGTTGAACGTACTAGTGCAC
>NW_017299168.1:216801-217326 GCF_001594075.2 Trachymyrmex cornetzi
CGAATTTGCTATTAGTTTCGTATGTAATGAGCGAAAAAAAAAGATAGAATAAAGATTACAACGTGTCGAGCTCCCCGAACGAATGCCCCTTACGTCTACGAGCTCCTTAGTACATTCCTAAGTGTTGAGCGGCATTTGGATTGCGCGCGGGGCGGTGCGGTGAGGGGGATAGCGGGAAGCGGAGCCGATTCGAAAATCGGCTGAAATGTGCATTTCGTGCCGAGCCCTGCCCTATGTTATAGTGAAAATCGTTGTTAAAGTATAAATGTTATTGTATAATAATAAAAAAGACAACCGGAATGAACGTTGAGTGCCTGTATATTTGCAATGCTTGATTCCAACTATCTGAAAACGAGTTCTGGGTATCTACCGCATGCTCATTTTTAACGCACGCTGACTGTGTTTGTTTTTATTTTAGAAACATTAAATAAATTTTTTTAATTGCAATACTGACGTACTTTGCGCTTTACTATCGATTTTTCGGGGAATCTCATATTAGGAGCACAATTTTTTGACTTTGCGATT
>NW_017299168.1:217467-218173 GCF_001594075.2 Trachymyrmex cornetzi
CTAGCATTTACTCAAAATGAACTCGGTATCTCATAATAGGGGCCTTTCCTCTATTTATTCTATTCTATATATACAGAGTAGGACAGTAACTCTCTCCACTCAGAATATTTCCGCTATTTTAGAGATATGAAATGATATGTTTATTGAATTTGTATAAGGTATCAAGAGGGGTACAATATACTAGTAATAGTTTTTCTATGAGTGGAGGCGCTCGGAGATTTCAAGATCACCTCCACTTTTTTAAATGGAATGGTTTGCTTTTTTTTACATAATATATATGATTCCTTCAATTATTTTGCGTATAAAAGTATTAAGGTAGTGATATCAAGAGATCAATAGTTTACGAGATATTTTGTACTTTATTCTGCCATATATTGACATAAAATATTAAATACTCGTAAATTATTAATTTTTTTTGTAATCCTTAATACTTTTATGAACAGAATAATGAGATGAATGAATTGATGGAAAGAACTCAGTGAGAAATGACAATGAAATAGATGTCGAATAGACGTCAATTTGATGATTTCGATGTCGAATCAACATCCATTCGATATCGATTCTATTGTCGTTTCTCACTGGGAAATCACACAGTTGCTTATTTAAAAAAATATCCTTTATACATACATATTTATTTTAAAGCAACTATGTGTTTTTCATCCACCAATTGATTCATCTCATTATTATGTTTATAAAAGTATTAAGG
>NW_017299168.1:218550-220675 GCF_001594075.2 Trachymyrmex cornetzi
TATACTTTTATTTAAAATAAGACATACCCAGCAGATAAAATTATATCCATAGTAGAAATGTCCCAAGCCAAATCTTACCTCTCTCTGTTTTATTTGCAACATAAACTGCCAAATCTAATTGAAATAAATAATTTAATAAGCGTTAAATATATACTACCTTTCTTGATAGTTCGGACACTTGCATAAATTTTATCAAATGGATGAGTAAATTTAAGACATTACTATTATTATTTCTATTAAACTAAAAAATAATTTTACAAAAGAAAGAAAGATGTATGAACGTGTATATGGACATATTTCATATATAATTATACATGTTTATATGAATATTTATGCACGTTTATTATTATTATTATTTATTATGTATATATATATATAGTATACACAAATAGTAAGGCATCGGCAATACTGCTGCTACGACGCCTCCTAGTAAACTATTCGACTAAAGAAATACAGAGGTAAAGAAATACATAATTGATTACCGCATAACATACAAATATTCCTATAACTAATGAAAAATAATTTCAAATGTGTAAATATGTGAACCATACATGGAGAAATACATAGCGCAAAATACAGCAAAATTATAAGAGAAATAATACGAGAGAAATAATAGTTTTACAAAGTCGATATAAATTTTGCAGCTGCTGAAGGAAACGAATGAAGCGAGGGGGATGAACGGATAAAAGAGGGTAACACATTATAGAATTTTGTGGCAGTATAAGAAAAAGCAGCCTTAAATTTGGATGTACGATGCCTGGGAAAGGATAAGGAATCATGACAACGAGTGACAGGAGTATTTTCAGCATGGAGAGCAGAATTTAAATTCAAAAGACTGCGAAGGTATCGAGGAATGCCTGAGCGCAAAAGACGAAACACAAGACAGCACAAGTGGAGGACAAAACGCTGATAAACTTTTAGCCAGCCGGAACGCAAAAAACTAGGGGATATATGATCGTATTTACGAACGTTGTACGAGAAACAAAGGCATGAATTTTGCATACGCTGAATACGGGTAAGGAGTTTATGAGACAGAGCCGGAATGTATATCACATCAGCGTAGTCAAATAAGGAGATTACAAGCATTTGGGATACAAGGAGCTTCTGTGAAGTTGAGAGGATATGCCGGAAAGGGTACAATAGACGAAGACGTAAGAAGGCTGCTCGACACTTCACCAGAACATGCTCGCCAAAAGACCAGGAGGAGTCAAAATGCACACCAAGTATTTTAATGGATGAAGAGCGAAAAATTTGCGATTGGTTGAGGAAAATATTAAAAGAGGAGAGGTGGGATAGTAAGTAGGGTGATCCTGCCACAATCAAAGAGGACTTAGAGGGATTAAGATGAAGTGCATTTGAGGAGGCCTATTCAGCAATCAAGCAGAGATCCTGATTTATGTCGGTTACAGCGGTAGAAGCATTAGTTAGTTGAAAAGAATATAGAAGAACAACATCATCAACATACATGAACAATTCAGATTTAAGCAGGACGGAGGAGAGGTCAGCTGTGAAAAGAGTGAAAAGCAGAGGACCAAGAATGGAACCTTGTGGAACACCAGATGGAATCTTATGATAGCGGGAAAAGGAAGGAGAAGGATTATAAAGAAGGACACATTGAGAGCGATTTATAAGGAAAGAGCATAGAAAGGATAATGAGCAGCTAGAGAGACCAACAGCGGAAAGTTTCAGGAGAGGCAACTCATGATTGACCGTGTCAAATGCCCTTGAAAAATCGAGGGCAATAATAGACGTTAATTTTCCCGAATCAAAACTACTCAACACCGTATTTGACAAGTGTAGTAACTCAGTAGTGGTGCTGTGAGAATTGCGAAAACCGGACTGACAATCAGGAATTGCATTGGATTTCCTGAGGAAATCATTTAGCTGGTTAAAACATATACGTTCCAGCAACTTAGATATAAAAGGAGGGATAGATATAGGACGAAAGGAGGAGGGGGAAGAGGGGTTATTGGTTTTAGGGATAGGAATCACAACTGATTTCTTCCAGGCTGTGGGGAAAGTGTTAGAGGACAATGCATAATTAAGTACATGTAGTAAAAGAGCAAGACATTGTGGAAGACATAGAAGGAGCATATGACCAGATATGTCGTAGGGACCAGCGGAA
>NW_017299168.1:220964-222206 GCF_001594075.2 Trachymyrmex cornetzi
CAGCCGCAGCAGTGGCGTTACGAATATCTTTATATCGGGTCCAGTCGGCATTGGATCGAGTACTCCAAAATCTATTAAGCGCTCGAGATTTAAGAGCGATCAATTTTCTCACTGCAACGTTTATCCACGGGGCCGGAGGCCTAGATGAACGACCGCAAGAAATCGGCGCAAGGCGATCGAAAACAGTAAGCAACGCAGACTCGAAAAAAGAGCCCATCGCGTCGACGCAAGTAAAGTTAAAGATAGGCGACTAATCGATTCTGACAAGTTCAGCCTCAATATCACCGGGCGAAATAGATTTTAAATTGCGACATAAAAAGACTCGCGATCGACGCAACGGCCTCCGCAACAATGATGGTATATCGGACAAACGGTTTTTCCCTCTAGCGGTGTAAAAATTTCCCATTTTAACCTTAAAATTCCCTTTTTTGAACAGCAAATATAAATCTATTCACGTACTTACAAATTAAATTTCTTTTTGTGACGTTTATGCAGCCAGGAGTCAACGGAAAAGGATAGAATCATAGAATGTAGAAACAGAAACTATAGTAATCGAATTGGCTATAGATTTGTCGCATCGCACGATGCGTGGAAGGTGGAAGTACCCAACATGCTTCCACCTTCCACTACGCTCGCCACAACATATTCGAATCAAACAAATATATAAAGCCTATCGCACATGAAATGCATGACACTGAACATCAACCATGGCATGCTTAACTTTTTCGCTAGAGCGAAAACGTGAAAAATGAAAATTTTTATGTATGCGTGTACACACACACACACACACACACAAAATTTGCACTTTTCATTTTCACCATAGGGAAAAAGTTATATGAAGTCCCAGAGTATAATGGCCGCAGCACACTTTTGCATGAAGCATAATGCATAGTGCATAAAGGAATCAATCAATCAAAATTCTTCTTTTCCATGGAATGGGAGGAAAGGAAAAATTCTGATTAGTTGATTCGCTTATACACTATGCGTTATGCGTTATGCAAAAGTGTGTGCTGCGGCCTTAAGTATAACATAAGACCGCTGAACCAATGAGCATACAGTATAGTCATCACGTTGATTTACATAAAATGCTCATTGATCTAGTGTAATACATCGAAGTGAATAAAACGCAGCTTAGTCACTACTTGCTGCAGTAAGAAGTGCAAATTATAGAAATTCCCTCTCAAAGGACAAAAAATCCCTCTCTCCCTTCACGTCAAAAAATTCCCTTGAAAAAGGGAATTT
>NW_017299168.1:222587-223216 GCF_001594075.2 Trachymyrmex cornetzi
TGTATAAGTTATCTATCTTCTTGGAAGCACTTTTGATCTTAGCTTTGTTCCAGGTGTTGCTGTGAAATAAGTGAAAGAAACTGAGAACAGTAAAAAATAAAATAAAACAAGAGAAATGACTGGGAAAAAACAGCCAAGCTGTGCAGTACCATTGTGCAGTATTATTGAAAATTATAATACGAAGCGACGATATTTTTTTAGATTTCCAAAAGAGCATGACAGATATTGTTTTATAATTATTACTTTATGATGTAATTTCTATTTTTATTAATTTTACTATATCTAGTTGTTTACGTGTAGTGAGCAATTTAGACTGCTGTCACAAAAAAAGTTATCATTATTAAATGACTATATATTACTCTTTATGAAAAATACTTTAATTTATATGTATATATGTATATGTACAGATGGTTGCAATGGATACGAGCATGTGGAGGGCTGGATTTACAACCCAAAGGTCCAGAATATGCTTATCAAAATTGTCGTTTGTGCCATTTACATTTTGAAAAAAAAATGGTATAATATTAACAAAATTAATGCTCGTCTTCATCCAGATGCTGTACCTACTTTATTTGGACTACATTTAGAACAAGAGTGAGTTTTTATTTATAATAATTAATCATTTTTTT
>NW_017299168.1:226511-229738 GCF_001594075.2 Trachymyrmex cornetzi
TGTAATATACTAATTGTATGTGTGCATGTATATGTGTATGTTTTAATATGCATGTATAATTATTACGTGTTATATGGAGATCTTTAATTAATTTTTGTATTTTAACATGTTTCAAGGGCGAGTATAATATGGACCACATCAACTTGGACAAGAAATGGAGCACTGCTTTTAATATTATTTTGTTCATTATATTTTATGTACGAAATTATTTTCTTGCATTTTTATCAGGTTTTTCTTTCTCTGATTTATATCGAGATGGATCGAATAGCTGAGATAAAAATCAATGAAAGAACTATCCTATAAAAATGAATCTTCTATTTTCTTCTCTTTCTTTGCTTTGTATTGAGGTGGATCGAGTAGCTGAAATACGGATCAGAGAAAGAGATAGAAGGAAAAAAGATTATGATAAGTATAATGAATATTATTTTTATATATGTATTATTATAAAAATAAAATATTATTTTTGTTTAAAAATGAGTGTCATTATTCTATATATTAACGAACCATTTATTTCACATTTTAATATTTCTTATAAAAATATTTTTGTATATATATAGGCATACATGTAGAACATTATTTTATAATATACATAATATTGAAAAAACTTCCGTTTTCTGAGTTATTGTTATATTAAGTTTAAAATTTCTTTTATCTCACTTTTAGTTGATTATTTTTTCTAGATTTTATTCTAGATGCACACACATAAAAATTATTATCATATTTAATTTAATAAAACTATTATTAGATACTTTTTATAATTACAACAATTATAGTAATTGTTTTCTGAAACGAAATCTGTATAACATTAAATTTTACCTTTCATTGTTTATATTAATATTTTAAACCTGTAGAACATGATGCTTGTATTTTTCTGTTGAATTGTTTACATTTGAGCTAGAAAATCTGCGTTAGTTCTGTATAGTACAACCTATAAAAGATTTGATATCAAGAACTGGCGCCAAGTTAAATCCTACTTCTTTATACCATGCCAAATTAAATAAATAATGAATATTAATCTAATGGTATGTATTATTTGTACGAACGATTTGATATCAATAACTGTGGCGCCAAGTTAAATTCATCAAAATTTTATCAAAAAAATTTTATGTATTATTCCTATAAAAGATTTGATATCAAGAACTGGCGCCAAGTTAAATCCTACTTCTTTATACCATGCCAAATTAAATAAATAATGAATATTAATCTAATGGTATGTATTATTTGTACGAACGATTTGATATCAATAACTGTGGCGCCAAGTTAAATTCATCAAAATTTTATCAAAAAAATTTTATGTATTATTCCTATAAAAGATTTGATATCAAGAACTGGCGCCAAGTTAAATCCTACTTCTTTATACCATGCCAAATTAAATAAATAATGAATATTAATCTAATGGTATGTATTATTTGTACGAACGATTTGATATCAATAACTGTGGCGCCAAGTTAAATTCATCAAAATTTTATCAAAAAAATTTTATGTATTATTCCTATAAAAGATTTGATATCAAGAACTGGCGCCAAGTTAAATCCTACTTCTTTATACCATGCCAAATTAAATAAATAATGAATATTAATCTAATGGTATGTATTATTTGTACGAACGATTTGATATCAATAACTGTGGCGCCAAGTTAAATTCATCAAAATTTTATCAAAAAAATTTTATGTATTATTCCTATAAAAGATTTGATATCAAGAACTGGCGCCAAGTTAAATCCTACTTCTTTATACCATGCCAAATTAAATAAATAATGAATATTAATCTAATGGTATGTATTATTTGTACGAACGATTTGATATCAATAACTGTGGCGCCAAGTTAAATTCATCAAAATTTTATCAAAAAAATTTTATGTATTATTCCTATAAAAGATTTGATATCAAGAACTGGCGCCAAGTTAAATCCTACTTCTTTATACCATGCCAAATTAAATAAATAATGAATATTAATCTAATGGTATGTATTATTTGTACGAACGATTTGATATCAATAACTGTGGCGCCAAGTTAAATTCATCAAAATTTTATCAAAAAAATTTTATGTATTATTCCTATAAAAGATTTGATATCAAGAACTGGCGCCAAGTTAAATCCTACTTCTTTATACCATGCCAAATTAAATAAATAATGAATATTAATCTAATGGTATGTATTATTTGTACGAACGATTTGATATCAATAACTGTGGCGCCAAGTTAAATTCATCAAAATTTTATCAAAAAAATTTTATGTATTATTCCTATAAAAGATTTGATATCAAGAACTGGCGCCAAGTTAAATCCTACTTCTTTATACCATGCCAAATTAAATAAATAATGAATATTAATCTAATGGTATGTATTATTTGTACGAACGATTTGATATCAATAACTGTGGCGCCAAGTTAAATTCATCAAAATTTTATCAAAAAAATTTTATGTATTATTCCTATAAAAGATTTGATATCAAGAACTGGCGCCAAGTTAAATCCTACTTCTTTATACCATGCCAAATTAAATAAATAATGAATATTAATCTAATGGTATGTATTATTTGTACGAACGATTTGATATCAATAACTGTGGCGCCAAGTTAAATTCTACTATCAGAATGAAAAGTAAAACTGAAGTGATACTATCTTTATTTATTATTTACTTAATCCAAATAGTACTATCTTTAATTTTTGTACAATGAAATCTAAGTATACGTATACTTAGATTTCATTGTACAAAAATTAAAGATAGTACTATTTGGATTAAGTAAATAATAAATAAAGATAGTATCACTTCAGTTTTACTTTTCATTCTGATAGTAGAATTTAACTTGGCGCCAATTTTGTTGATATCAATTATACGAATATGATACATATCATTAGAGTTAAGTAAATAATAAAAAAAAGATTGAGTTTTACTTTTTAATTTGGTAGAATATAATTAATTTGATAATCAATTATACGAATATGATATATATCATTAGAGTTAAATAAACTATTTTTTCTTTAGGACGAATAAAATGGTAAAATTTAATTTGTTCGAATTACATGGCGAATTTAACTTGGCGCCAATTTAGTAAGCAACTTTACTTTATTTCATTGGGACGCTTACTACATATAAAATTTGTTATTCCTACATTTAAAGAGGACGGAATAATGATGTCGAAACGTCTGTAATTTATACTCTAGATTTATAATATATGACAGATATTTCACAAAGAACATCTTGTGTTGGCTCACATTGACAATTT
>NW_017299168.1:229810-231004 GCF_001594075.2 Trachymyrmex cornetzi
GGTCGTCGATGCACCACAGCACAATCATCACCAATGTCACTGCGATCAATTTGTTTCGGAATAAAAAATTCTCTAATTAATCTTTCTCCTTCCTTTTTGTTGCCTGTAAATTTAAGACGATGTTCACCATGATGAGAATTTATAACAAATCAATTCAGGAAGAATTACCAATGTGAGCCAACATAAAATGTTTTTTGCGAAATAATAACTGTCATATATTACAAATCACAAGTATAAATTACAGACGTTTCGACATCATCGTTGTGTTTGCTTCAAATGTATAAACCATATTCTAGATATAGTAAGCAAGTTTACTTTATTCCATTGGGACGCTTACTACATCTAGAATTTAAAGAGAACACAATAATAATGTCGAAATGTCTGTAATTTATACTCTAGATTTATAGTATATGACAAATATTTCACAAAGGAACATCTTGTGTTGGCTCACATTGACAATTTTTCCTTAACTTATTTGTTAAATATTGAAAGAAATTAATACCTTATAAATCATAAAAAGGTCGTCGATGCACCACAGCACAAATGTCACCGATGTCACTGCGATCAATTTGTTTCGGATTAATAAAAAATTCTCTAATTAACTTTTCTCCTTCCTTTTCGTTGCCTATAAATTTAAGACGATGTTCACCATGAGAAATTATAACAGAAATCAATTCAGTAAGAATTACCAATGTGACCCAACACAAAATGTTTTTTGCGAAATAATAACTGTCATATATTATAAATCATAAGTATACGAGTATATTACAGACGTTTCGACATCATTATTGTGTTTGCTTCAAATGTATAAACCATATTCTAGATATAGTAAGCAACTTTACTTTATTTCATTGGGACGCACACAGCACAATCATCACCAATGTCACTGCGATCAATTTGTTTCTTAATAAAAAATTCTCTAATTAATCTTTCTCCTTCCTTTTTGTTGCCTGTAAATTTAAGACGATGTTCACCATGATGAGAAATTATAACAAATCAATTCAGGAAGAATTACCAATGTGAACCAACATAAAATGTTTTTTGCGAAATAATAACTGTCATATAATTAACTGTTATATATTATAAATCACTGTTATATATTATAAATCACAAGTATAAATTACAGACGTTTCGACATCATCGTTGTGTTTGCTTCAAATGTATAAACCATATTCTAGATATAGTAAGCAAGTT
>NW_017299168.1:231023-231564 GCF_001594075.2 Trachymyrmex cornetzi
TCTAGAATTTAAAGAGGACACAATAATAATGTCGAAACGTCTGTAATTTATACTCTGGATTTATAATATATGACAGATATTTCACAAAAGAACATCTGGTGTTGGCACTCACATTGACAATTTTTCCTTAACTTATTTGTTAAATATTGAAAGAAAAAAGCCTTCGATTTATTAATACCTTATAAATCATAAAAGGTCGTCGATGCACCACAGCACAATCATCACGAATGTCACTGCGATCAATTTGTTTCGGATTAATAAAAACTTTCTCCTTCTTTTTCGTTGCCTATAAATTTAAGACGATGTTCACCATGAGAAATTATAACAGAAATCAGTTCAGGAAGAATTACTAATGTGACCCAACACAAACTGTTTTTTGCGAAATAATTATCATATTATATATCATAAGTATATATATTACAGACGTTTCGACATCATTATTGTGTTTGCTTCAAATGTATAAACTATATTCTAGATATAGTAAGCAACTTTACTTTATTTCATTGGGACGCTTACTATATCTAGAATATGTTATTCCTAC
>NW_017299168.1:231677-233753 GCF_001594075.2 Trachymyrmex cornetzi
GCCACAGATCAGCCTCAGCCACAGAACATATGTGTGATGTGACCATGCACATTGCCAACGCCATATTTGCCTCTAGCGCCGAAAAATCGAAAAGGACAAATCCCCCACCTCATAGCCTTGTCGACGACGACGACGACCTTTCTTAAATGAAAAGTTTCAATTTCGGATTTTGCATCATTTTACATCGCAATATCTCCGCTCGTAGAGCACGTAGAGAAAAAACAAAAACACTTTCATTATATATTCCGACCGGATGCCATCGATTGAGCACACTTAGAACTCAATCGGGACAGCCGTTATTGAGATCCCATAATCGCCGTCTGGAATTCTTGACAGATTCGCGTATAGTATCCACGGCAGTGTCGCTGCGCTTGGCTTATCGCCGAGACACTACCAGTGTCTCCAGATTCTAATAATTTTAAAAAAACGCAAGCAATCTAGCAGGAAAACAAGCATCGTTTGCCGATCTTTAATTATATTTTTACAGTATAATATTTATACAATATTTATACAATTTTATATTTTTTTATTTTTGTGTTTTTTTTTATTTTGCAATCCATTACAATTATGAATCTATTTCTTTTAGTTTTTTACATTTAAATTAATTTACTATACATACAAATAAACTAGAGCAGCTAGAAAAAAAGGGAGAGAAAGAGAAAACTAAAGAGCAAGTGAGATAGAAGTTTAGATGGCGTTACTGGGGAACTGATTTCGCGCATGCGCACTCCATTTTCGCCAACACTGACATCAAAAGTCCCGACAGAGAGTTGCGCTACTGTATATACTGTGCATATACCATCACTGCTCCGCAAGCGCAGCACAGCACAAACCGCACAGTGATCACTGATGGAGAACGCATCGCATGTACAAGACTCCACGATATCAACGCCAGATGACACAAGAATAAGATCAATTAGTTTATGTATGTTTATACATATTAATACATATTCATGCATGAAAAATTTTTTACCGGGTATTGAGTAGAAGCAAGGTCGACATATAGAAATAGTTAAAAAATAAATAACTAAAAATTAATAAAATATATATCACTATGAATTTATTAATTTAATATATTATATTCTTTTATATGTATTTTTAGGATATTTGTACATATCAACACCAACTACAAAACCTATATAATGTGATAGTAGGATACAGATCGTACGATAATAGAATATCGATAGTACGATACACTATGATAGTAGAATATTGATAGTATGAAATAACTTTCAAAAACTCGCTTTTGTTATATAAAATAACAAATAATTTTTAAAACTTTTTCTAACTTAACCTTATCTATGGCGTTAGAATGTGTGTACAAGTATTCTAAAATGTATAAAAGAATAATACAATTGTTATTTAATAACACAATTTTGTACACAATCATTCAATGATATTTATGTAGATATCCGGATTTTGAGCGCCAGTAAAATTAAGCATAAGAAGTTAAAATTCTAAAATAAAATTTTGTTATAGTTATTTACCTGTTCACGTAAATCCTCATCAAGGTTATAATTGGACAATTTGTGAAGAATTGCTACCGTCTCATTTATCTGAAATTATATCAACAAAAAAACGAAAGTTTGGTTAATTATATACATTAACGGATACCGCGCCGATGACCTTGACCTTGATATATGTCAAGGTCATGGCCCTAAGAAAACTTCGACAGGTTTTAAGTGGCGATCGTTCTTCGTTAAAAAATTATCAACAAAAAAAGATTAAGAAGAATATTCTTTTTCAACCATATAAAACAGAAATTTTCCTTTAAAGTATAATTTACAAGTATAATTTCCACGCGAAGTATCTCCCACTCCGCCTTCCCCTTGCTTGGGCGCACGACTTTCATATTTTCGTATATAATTTTCGTTCTTAGAACAGAAAATTATTTCCTGCTTTAAACTGGAAACACAATAGACACAGGCAATAGGTACAGGCAACAGAGAATAACGAGCCGTCCAATCAGAGCTCTGGAATATAATATCGTGTCACGTCCGTAATAGCTTGAAAATTTCTTTCCGAACAGACTTAAGTATAGTCCGACAGTAAACACGTGCACCAGAGAAGAACGCA
>NW_017299168.1:243007-264715 GCF_001594075.2 Trachymyrmex cornetzi
ATAGCCTCAGGATAGCGCCGATACCGGAGGTCGGCCGGTGCTCCCTCGAGACGTAACAATCGAATTTATACCCCAAAGCTCTGATTGGACGACTCGTTATTCCCTGTTTCCTGTGCCTATTGCCTGTGTCTATTGTGTTTCCAGCTTTACTCTGCATACATGGTTTTCGATACATGATTTGATTAGGGTTAGGTTATTATATACTCATGGGTGTGTAATAACCTAACCCTAATTAAATCATGTATCGAAAACCATGTATGCAGAGTAAAGCAGGAAAAAATTTTTTTGAATCGTTATTGGTTAAAGATCGACCGCTACCTAAAACCTATCGGAGGTTACTCAGGGCCATGATGAGAACATATGTCAAGGTCAAGGTCATCGACGTAGTGTCCGTTAATGTATATAATTACCAAAGTTAGTACTAAAACTGATTGCATTCAATGAATAAGATTTCAAATAAAACTTTGACATGTGTAATTTCATTGTTGCTTGTGCTTATTATTCTAGTTTTAAATAGTTATTGATGCTTTTGTTCTGTTATAATATATACCTTATTATAAACAGTTTGACATATGTAATGTAATGTGAGAAATAAAATAGTCATTAAAACGAATTCAAATTGGGTATTTAAAAAGTAGATGGCATATGTAAATGTCCATGTATTCCAATGATCTCCAAGCAAATAATACATTGATTGACAGAAACTTAAAGCTTTGTTAAAGTACCATACCATCTGTATTAACATTTGTACTTTGAATACTTTGTTTAGTTTGCGTGATATAAGGCATAGTTGTAGATGGACGTGCCTGTAAATAAATTGTAAATGTTATAATTAATCAAATCGAGATACATACACGTGTTACGTCCAACGGACTCACGCAGCCTTTTTTTTCTCTTTCTCACGGAGACCTGGAGTTATCAACGCGTAAGACAGTTAAAAAATAATAAAAATTTTTCTCACGAAAAGTTAAAAGCAAAGACTTCAGTATCTCCTCATTAACGTCAGATAAAATAAAGTTAGAATCGGTGAACGCAGGAAGCTAATGAGCATCGTCGATGACACCCTGCTCCACAACGCTATTAAAAATGATAACTAACGTCAGTGAAAGCCCGATACTGGCGCCTAAACATTTTTCTGACGGCAAAGTCGCGGACGATTCTCACAATGTTAGCGACCATAAAATATAAAAGTGACACGCGACGTCCAGGGGAGGTGTTTGGGGGCCCGTGCCGACAGTGCACGTGCGCTCGTCTTAATCGATGCACGTTCATATTCCCATAATTTAAAGAGGATCGTAAAATTAAGACATTGACACTTGTTGACACAAAACCGACTCCTTTCCTCCCCCACAATCTCGACCAATCCAGAAGCCAGAAAAGTGTCTCACCACCTAATTAAAACCCCACCAATCAAGGGAAAACTAATATATAAACCGCTGTTCCGCGGCCCTCAGAGAGAAATTTTGCGGAACTTAACACAGAGACAGACAGACGGAGACAAACAGAACCTTTTCCCGGAGTCAACCCGCTAAATTACACATTTCTTTTCGAAATCTATTCGTTAAAGCCCAGAACTTAGAAGCAGTGCGGGAGAAATATTATCAACCTCGCTTACTTGGCCAGCGAGATTTAAAAATTTAGAGTCAGTGCTGAAGAAACATCGTTAACCTCACACATTCTGCCCAGAGAACTTCCACCGATCAGCATCTCAGTAATAAGTCAAGTGTTTCTATTCTCTAATCCCCCTCGTTTTTTTCTTTCAGTAATTCATTTCAATATTTCCTTTGTTTCTTTTAATTATTTATTTATTTTTATTTGATTCTTTTTATTTTTTTCTTTCTTTCTACTCTCTTTTTAAGATCCCATGTTCCAAAAGAAAATGAAACATTACAGTCTATATACGCTATAATTTCAATCCCTGTCGCTATTCCCCTCGCGATAATTGATCGATCCTGTCGATCAGTCGGATGTGTCCGCCCGCTAATACTATCATCGTCCAAAGAAAATTAGTCCAAAGCCTCTCAGATCCACTCACCAAAACTCCCTTTCCTTTTTATTCTCTCGCTATCCTCTCCGTAAATCCTCCCTTCTGTCACACTACATCAATCACACACTCACACGCATCATTCAATTACAAAATAAATAATCAACTACGTAATGGTAACTTTAATTTTAAATAATCAACGTAAATTAAAAGTTTGACTATTTATTTCCGAACAACACCTCCTTATATTCATAACGGCAAGACCACGATTGCACTTGCTCTTCTCCCCGGCTATTTGGATTCATTTCCAAGCCCGAAAATAAGAGCATCGAACGCACTGGCATATCTGGTGTCAAAATGTGCCCTCACGGCACACAGACCCAGTTTGCGCCTTTAGCACTTGCGTTCGCCTCGAGGTCCGCTCAGAGGAGCATCGACCTCGAGAGAGGCTTCCACTTCGTCCCCCTTTAGACCACCGGCTCTCCTAGAGCCTAAGGACGAAGTGAAGTGCCTCCCGTTGAGTAGGTCCTTCCCCTAGCTCCCTTACGGTCCGGAGTTTGGACCCGACGATACGGCGATTCGGTTCGCGTTACGTTCACTCCCTCAGGTTCCATGCGTGCAGAGCCTTGGACGTAACACACGAGAAATACTAAGGAAATTATATTTTTAACGTAGAATTCGATATAAACTATAGTGTTTTATTACTTGCGGTACACAACGTGTAATTGTTTCACCTAATTGAAATTAATTATTCTTATATGAATATACATATATAAGGTGTCTTATTTCAACTGAAAAGTGTATATCAGATAAAAGTTAAACGATTTTGATGACATGATACTTTTAATATTTTTTAAACATATTTTGTTACATTGTTTTTTTTTTAGGAGGAGAAGCCTCTAAAAGATGTTACTGTACAATTTAAGGATGTATTAGACCTGCAAAGAAAATTAAATTTGGAAATATGTTTAATATTTTCATTTCAAATAAAATATATACATCTGAAAGTTATGTGAATAAGATATTTTTTTGTTTAATAATATATTCTTGTAGATTATTTGTTTAATGGTTATTATTTTTAGTTTATAAATTAAAATTTTTTTAATCTTAAAAAAGTTTACATTTCTCTTGTATAAGTATTATACTTTAAATATTCACATAAAATAATTTATGCGAAGTTTTATTGAGTTTCACTGATTATTGTTACAAAGATATAGAACAAATAAATATTTTGTTTATTTAATGGACAACCAGTTCGTGCATGGCAATGTAATTCAACATAAATAATCCTGAATACATAATGCACTTTTATTAACAAATTGAGATTTTTAACATTCATTCCATATATTGCATTTTTATATATTTTTATTAGAACACCGATTAAAAAAATACTACTACTTAATAAAATAACTTATGATCCAGATAGTGAACGATCACTTCTGTAGTATTATTTTTAAACGTGATTTATGATAATAATGTGTAATTTTTTGATAATTTTGTTTTCACTTTGAAAGTATGCATAAAACATCCTTAATTCTCTGCTTCTACATTTAATCGACTAAAATACCTATTCAAATTTAAATTTTTTTCCACCATATAATTTTAAGGGGGTAAAGACGAATAGTCATGTTGTACATCGACTTGCACACCGAAGATTTATGTGTCATTTACATCACAACATACTACTACATCAATATCTCACACATATGTTGGTACTCGTAAATTTTCGTATAACAATAACGTTCTAATTGGACGTCTAAGTTCAATTTTAAGAAATCCACTTTGGTTTTTCGTGCAAACGACTATTCTGTGAATTACTATTTCATAAATACAGATTGCACAGCTTTTATATGAAACAAATATTGTTACGACGTAAGCTCTGGACAACCATATTGGACTAAGAAATGATAAAGTAAATCTTAATTTCGAAATTTTTTTGTCGTTTTCAGCATTAAGATTTTGCTTCGCAGATCGTATTAATGCGTATACTTTAATCCACGAAAAGGATTTTCGAATAAGTAACAAAAGAAAAGGTAATTGTTATACAAAAATTATGTGTATTTCGATAATACAGATGACTTTAAAATTTACTTCCTTCATAAAGGACTCATCTTTCCCCTGCTTTATGATATTCTAACTTGGCTATATTTTTCTTATATTAATTTCGTTTTGAAAGCAGAATATGTGTTTCAAATTAGAGAATATGTGTTTTAAAATAGAGAACTTGTCTGCTTTACTACATTTTGAGAAGAAACGAAGTATGAAATATACCTTAATATCATCAATATTATCTGAAAGTACTCGTATATGTCAGGATTATTGAAATTTGCGAAAGGTTGCCCATTTTCTAAAGTTTTAACAAAAAAATACATAGGAACAATGAATAATTCTGTTAAACAAACAAGTATATATTATTTTTACACCTGATTTATCTCATTATTCTATTCATAAATTATTAGCATATTACGATTATCAAAAAATTAATGCTTTCCGAGATATTTAATGTGTCATGTCAATTATATGTGCCAGAGAAATGTGTCTATAATATCTCGTAAATTATTGGTTCTTTATATATCTAACTTAATACCTTTATATGCAGAATAATTATAGAGAAATCATATTACGTAAAAAATCCCATATTTCCTTTTTAAAAAGCGCGGATAAACGTTATATCTTTTTCATTGCGTCTCTCATCGTATCTCTATTTAGAAAAGAATATCGTGATCACAATAGACCTCGCTCGAAGTAGTTGCACTTTCATAGAAAACATTTCTTTAATACTTTTTGAAATATGTCGATGTGAAAGTTAGATTGAGACAATCTGTATACATATATACATTCGCATGCATGTGTGTACACAGTAATTCTATTAGGCAATTATTACATTATAATCCATATATATTGATTGTGATCTTTAGCTTCTGTTATCCGCTGATGCACAAAGATGGATCTGTTTTGTCTTCTGTAATCTGCACTACTTTCGAACAGATCACAATAGAAAGCACGTAAACGTTCATTGGCTCGATGAAATCTGGAGCTTATGCATCTGAATTAAAAAAGACTTAGTTATATCTTTTATTAAAATTATAACATACGCATTACGTATAAGCACATTAACGCTAATTGCGGTAATAAATAATCAGAAGTCGGACTAAATAAGAATTTAATTATTAGATGTTGAACTTAATTCCTATCGTTTTTCGTTTCCAAAATTGATTTGTTTCGAACGGAAGATGAATGAATACCTTAATCAAAGTAATTTCCTCCATTTTCAACTTTATTACTAATTAATAATACTTTATTAATAATACTTTGATTAAGGTATTTCCCTTCGAAATAAATCAATTTTGGAGACGAAAAACGGCAGGAATTAAGTTCAACACCTAATATTTACTTTCTGTGTTTCAATATAATATTTAATACATATATGAGGAGCAGAATTTTAAAATGTATTTTACCCAAAATTTATAATTTTCAGATAACGAAAAGGAACCCGCCTGAACACTACACTGTTAAATATTATAGGGTCAAATTAACTCAATGTGAGTGGCCACTGCTCCTACTAAATAACATCCTTCTTTTTTACTAAAACAATGGTTATATTTGACACTATACAGTATCAATTTAACATTATATAATGTCAAATTTAATTATCATTTTAGCAAATAATAACGATATATTTAGTAGGAACAGCGGTGACTCACAATGAGTTAATTTGAACCTATAAAATTTAACAGTGTACGCGCCTTACAGGAAATAACAATTTATCAATCAGTAAGCTGAGAAATGTTAAACGAAATTGCTAAACAATTGTTAAAAACATTAAACGAGGTTTTAGAGGTAAAAAACATTGATTTTTTTCTGTTTTTTTAAAGCTTAGCCTTAAGAAGATCCCATAAAAACGTATTATGGAAGAAACGAAAATTTTTCAAAATATGCGAGATAAAATGACGGGGTGTTTGAGGCCACTTGATCGATTCAAATAGCGCGTATCAATCAATTGCTATAACCGGCGCTCGCCATTATTTATATTCAACCTTTCAAAACTATTCTAGAACGGTTCTACCCAACAGAGCAAAGTTTCGATCCTTTCTGAGTGTCACTATCGCTCCAAACGGAGCGGTGCTTGTACTAAAATGTTTCAGAACTTTATTCGCGTTTTTCTTTACCATGTTTCGAATATAGTAATCACGATTCCAAAAAGACTATTAGTCCGATTGACTTTGACTTTTACTTATACTCAGAGAACATGTCATTATCGCCTAGATTAGAATTAATAGTCTATGTTAATTTGTTCTATTTCTTTGATTGTCAAATAACAAGAAAAAAAAATGAAAAAAATTCGAAATATTTTTTCAAACTGCGGAGACGTAGCGTCAATTCAATCGTATTATAACTACCTGTCGACATGCGGCGCAGCTCTCTCTTACAATCCGAGATCGAAGTTACTTTTACTGTCAATTTTGTATATAATAGTTACTTTTTTATGACGATTTTACTGTTACTTTTTATGTTACAATTTTACGGTTAGTTTTGCCGTTACTTTTTTATGACGACATATGTCAAGATCAAGTTCATTGGAAATGAAAATTCTGATCATATATTTATTCGATTACATTACTCAACATTACTACCTTCACAGCGTTTTTTTAAAGATGTTCATCTCTTACGAATATTTAATAATAAAAAGTAATGATTAATTATTTATTATAAATATCCGTTGTTTAGTATATTTTTAATACTCAAGGTATTGTATATACATGTTTTGTACAAACAATACAAACAACATACATATGTTGTCAAGATCATGGTCATGACTTCCATTGTTTATATGTTAATAAAAGATCGTTATGTATTTCACACTGTAAAGATTTTGACGCACAATGTCAATAAAAATAGCTTACAAAGTAAATGTATACACATGTATAATACTAACCCAAGGATAGCTGCAGAGATCAGAGCACTTAAGGCAATAACATTTGACGGATATTTGATCAGAAGCCCAGTATACATCAGAATAACAAATAAGGGGAAATTTATGTCAATATTTGAATACAAGGAAAAAATAAAATTATTAAACGTTAAGTAATAAAAAACGTATACAATCCATCCGATTATTATTTGAATTATCCAATTACGTAGCCCATGGTATTCCTTTGGTGTTCCGAGAACTTCCAATGTGTGGTCTACTATAGCAAGTTGACGTAAACACTTTTTCAATTCCTTTAAAAAAATCATATTGATCGATTATGCGGCATAAAGAAATTATTGTAATTTTATATTAGAGTAAAAACTGTTATTGCAATGTTTACACTGGATGCGACAGATAAACACTGAAAAAATTTTCTGGTAGAAAATGGATGATTCAGAAATTTCTGATTAAATTTATTAGAATTCTAGTTGAGGTAGCCGGAATTCTGGTTGATATTATATTTCTGGTAAAATCTACTAGAATTCTTATTTTTACCAGAATAATTATATTAATCAGAATTTTAGTTATCTTAACTAGAATTCTAATAGGCGTAACCAGAAAATTCTGATTCGTCCATTTTCTACCAGAATTACTGTTTAATCCAACCAGACCATTTTTCTCAGTGAAGAGTTACATTATAATAATGTAAGCATTAAAACTTTTTTTTTAATTTAATTTAGTTTATTGTTGTGGAAAAGATTACATGCTAACAGAGCAATAAACATAAATATATAATACGTTAGATAAGACTATAGTAGCTTGCAAATGGTGTTAGGCGTCAGCAAATCTGCTATTACAAAGCCTTTCAGCAACAAAAAACCGCGACTAAGCAACGATACATGAGTGGTGAAACAATAGTTAAAATCATATACATACTCACGCATACACACACGCAAGCACCTACATATATCAATCATGTCAGTCTCGTTTAAATACTGTGAGTGACGTGACGAAACGCGAGGCAGCAGAACAAAAGCAGGACAAAGAGGGAGATGTTTTTATTAATACAGTAAGAGAATTACAATATTTGACCGAGGTAGGAGAAAGCAGCACGGAACTTAGTGGAACGATGAATGAGAAGGATAAGTAATTTTGGTATCTGGTTACAAGGGGTTAAAAGTGAAATGAAGTTCAGAGTTCAATTGAAGCCATTATCACCTATTATTGCTGACAGTCATGCAACAAGATTTAGAAAATCGAGTGCTGAGTTCCATTGAATTCCTTTTACTTTTCTACTACAGGTACTATGTTTACCGCCCACTACTGAGGTGAATAACATCTTGGAAAAATTCAATTCTTTTCACCAGAGTTTACGATGGATGTGAGGAGTAATACTATTAATTTTTGAGACACTACTATTCTTTTAAAGAATGACGGTCTAATTTTTGACTGGTACAAAAAACCAGGATTGTTAATGTTACATAAAAAAGCAACGAAGTTACTAACTTCGTTACTTTTTTAGTATCGAATGAGTAACGGAGTTACTTTTACTAATGAGTAATAGTAATGATAACTAAATCACAATTTTCAGGAACTAATAACGAAATTTTACGTCTTTTTTTCGTTATTCCGTTTATATAGGATTATTTTAATAAGGACGTGTTTACACCTTGGCGGAAAAGCAGAAAGCAGTGGTTAATCAGAACTCCCGCTGGTAGAAAGTACAAAATGCCAAAATTGATGGCACTGTCTAACAGACGGACATATTAAGCAACAGTTACCTCTATTATTAAACAAAAATTCTAGATTTAGCGATACAAATTATATATAACTTAAGTTAAGATATATGTGCAAATTTAAATATGTAGGTATATATTAAAGTGTATCATATTAAAAAGCAAATGAAGAACTAATAAAATAAAACAAAAAAATATATTAATAAACGATTTGTTCTTATGTAGTTATAATTTGCATAAATGCAATAATTTTTTTTAAATAACGAAAAAGTAACGATTTTTCCGTTACTTTAAGTGACAATAACGCTTTACTTTTAGAATCGATAACGAGTAAAGAGTAACGAATTACTTTTTACCGTAAATAACAGTAACTGTAACGCGTTACTAAAAAACGGTAAGTTTAACAACCCTGTAAAAAGACCCACGTTCTCGGGCAGATTTTTGAAATTTAAATTTTTTGATTAAAATTGTATTAGAAAATGACTATCCGTTGAAATTTATTTTTGAAACATTGTCTGATAGGATAAAAAAATTAATTGAAAAATCCAATTATAGTTATAAGATTTCTACTAACAAGATTAAAAAAGAACAAATCAGATGGTTTACAATTCCTTCCATCAATGGAATATCTAATAAGTTCTGCAAATTTATTAATGAGCTGTATTATAGGGTTGCTCATTATAGTATCATTAAATTTAACAAATTTATTACAATACACAAAGATCCTTTGCAAAGATTTTCCAAAAGGAATGTGATTTACGAGATCGAATGCGATGGTAATTGCGATTCCTATATAGGCCAAATGGGAAGAAAACTAAAAACGAGATTAGCAGAACACCGTAACCATATACGTAGGTTTACATCCTCTCGTTCAGTTATCACAGAGCATAGGGTGTATTGCAATCATGACTTCGACTGGGATAATGTGAGAATTTTGGATACTGAGAGAAATTGTAATAAACGAACAATGTCGGAGATACTCTACATAAATCGCCAATCAAATTGTCTCAACATTCAAACTAACACTGAGACATTAAATTATGCTCACATAGAAATTCTCAACAAGTTATAATATGTTTATTTTTATAATTGACCGATAGGCTTCTGTTATGATGACACATCTCTTTTTGTTTTAACAGTTACTATGTGACCAACATCGGAACAAACATGACAGTCTTTTTTGGATTTTAAATTATTTTTAATCGCACATTGATAATTGTGAATCTTAAATTTGTTTAATGGATTGACGATGTTTGGATTCGCGTGCTATCATGTTGGAGGTGGGGTGAGTTCTTGCCATTATTTATAAATAACATAAAATTAATCTCTATCTGTCCAAAAAATCTTGATACAAATAATATCTTGAGATCCACCATTTGCTCGACTCAGCTTTGCAACTGGTTTGCACAACATCAGACCATGTCGAGGATGGTTGTTTCTCACCGCATTTCCACTGCGACTACATAATTGGAAGAAACTACGATTTTGTGATATACAGGTCGACATAGTATTTAGCGCGATTAGCGATAATTATTACTGAAGCTGGCTCAAAACGTAAGCCGAAACGTACAAATCTAATTTATTATTCACAGAATGGCACAAGAAGAGGAGGAAAGCGGAAAAGGATTACATATGAGGACTTGCTGCGTGCGATTTGTAACGAACGAGCAGTTTAGCGAGAGGGCTGAATAAGATAGACTGCATAGCTTAAGTTTGACTGATTTTAGATCATGGTTGAAGGTATCGAAAGCCTTTTATAAATATTTTTCATAAATTTGTAATTGCCTATAATTGTGAACTTAAGACTCCTTTAAGGCTCTCATTTAAATATACTGTTAAACAAATGACAAGTAATATTAAAAGATCAAGTATTAGTGGCCGGGAGTACATTTTAAATTTTTACCTTAAAACGACACATACTAATGAGAATTAATGTAATGACGGTAAACAATTCGATATCATCGAAGTATATTGTTTTATGTATCTGGAAATTCCTGATGTATACTGGATAGTAAAAGAAGTACATAAGAAGGCTCCATTTGGCCAAAGCATACAGGCAAGAAATATATGTCCTAAGTTGTCCAACAGGATATTCGAACACGCCCAAATTGCAGAACACGCCGATGGTCATTAATGGTGCCAGCGCTCTTTCTAGTGTCTCTGTCATAGTTTCCGAGTGGTCGGCTAATATTTTAACTGAATTAGTTCTTGCTGCTCGAGACACAAACACGTTTTAATATTTTTTATAAGATTTTCAGAAATAGTTTTCGCAGTTTCTCTAAGAACGTTGTGAGAACTACACTGTAAGATATGTACACTGGGAGATATAACGTATGTTAAATGCCGTTCCACCAACAAGTATTGAACAACGGAATAGACACACAGATAATCTAGATTAGATTGTCTTTCTTTTCACGGAATTTTTATTTATAGGTATGTATATTAAGGCCACCCTTGTTGTGGATCACCCTTGAGAAAAAAATTCATATTTTTATCTAGAACGATATGAAACATTTAATGAAATATTTAATAGTTATGATCGATCATAAAGATTACATTATGGATGATTTTATTTCAATTCGGTACCGTTTTATATGTTTTAACTGTAATTAAATGAACTAATGACAATTGTCCACAATTAAACCTTATGGTATCACTTGCGGATCAGTTTCAAATGCTTTATCCTTTTTGGATTTAGTTTCAATTGAACATGATTAATTGACTTTTTTCATGAAGTCTAATGCTATTTACTACCTCCTGTAAAAGCCATGAGATAATTCTTATGATATTACACTTTGAATAAATTTTTATAGGTATATATCCTACTTTATACCTCATGTTTTATTATTTAACGACGTTAATAAAATGTGCAGCGTTAATGATAATAAATAAAAAACAGTTGACACTTGAAAAAGATAAAATATATGCTAAAAAATCTTGTGATATGCGTTATTTCATAGAAAATACTATAATTATTTAAATATACAACGCTATAATTATTTAAATATATAATGTTGTATAACGTATGTATATGCCCTTCAATCAGCAAGTATTGAACAATAGAATGAGCACACAGATAATCTAGATTAGATTGCATTTATTTTTGCGGAATATTTATTAATGTATTATAAGGGATAAACGATTATATACGTAACTATATTTACAACATTATACTAGGTACAAACGTTTAATGGATGCTTTTTACTCACATGGCTTCTAACGACACGTGTTGACTTGAAGCTGATAACTTTAATAAAATATTTTATATATTGAAGTTATACGTACAATCCGGGAAAAAATATATCTTATATAATTATATATAGGTAGAAAATATAAAAAATGTAAATATAAAATTATATAAAAAATTGACATATATTGACGTACAACTATGTGTACATAAGACAAGAATTTTGTAAACTCCGATCATTTCCAGAAACTTTTTGCGATTTCTTTCTAAAAAAATATTATAAGATTGATTGAATGAATTATAAGTATACATTTTGAATAATTTTAATTTAAGGATAAATTATTTAAGGATAATTTATCGACAATGATTCCATGTTGCTGATAAAAATCTAATCATCTATGTTTAACTCGTATATTTCTATGACAAACTTATGTCTAAAAAAATATATGTATTTATATTGCGCCGAAGTCTCTCCCGTACTTCAGGCCACCTGTTATCGATCGCCAAGAAATCAGATCACAAAAGAGGATCTCCCTCCAACATAGTGGTTTTGTTTTCAGGGCACCTATCATATAGAACAAATCAGAATGAATTTTGATCGGAATTATTCCGTTTTCTCTAGATTTCTATTGTGTTTAAAAAAAGGGAATAATTAATTCCGATCAAAATTCATTCTGAATAATTCCATAATACATCCTACAGTTCTGAGCTTTTAATACGTCATTTTTCAATAAAGTTCTCATTCCCGTTGTACTGTTATGCACATTTATCTCAGTGCGAGATTAATGTGTCCTCTATGCGAAACGTGCGAGCGTAACAATATATACACATATATCATAAGTATCTATATATGTGTAGAAAAAAAATTCTTCCTTAAACACGTTCATGTTAATTTACTCACGATAAGAGGTATAAATAATCCAGGCTAAGTTTCACACTTCTTGATGAAATATCTAGACTGATATAAAAATAATGTATCATGCAATGTAATAATACTGTAACAACAGTTGCGCCGTGATCCATGAGAGTTTTACAAATTTTCTGATTGCTTGCTGAACTGGCGATAATCGCGCATCTAAAGCAGAGAATCTGTGATTATTAAAATGAAAGATTAACTAGATGGAACTGTATAGCTTGCAGTAGAACGATTATTAATTTATAATGTGTCGCCAACGCATTTTCACCAGTTCTGAATACTCTAATACTCTATCAGCATTCCCGAGATCGTAAATCTGATATAATCTTTATTCTTCTTATTTATTTACGTGTTTTCTTTTTTATTTTCAAATTTGCTTCGAATTTTCTGAATTCTGATCATTCCTTGATCTACTTTACATATCTCGCTTAATTAACACTTAATTAATTTTAAATTTCATTTGCATTATAATATCCTAAACCATGATGTCCTATAATTTTATAGAATTAAATAAATTAAAAAAAAATTTATAGAATAAAATAAAATTTTAATGCGAACAGAATGTAGAATATGTGCTAAATATGTGAGAAGGTAGACGATTATGAATTCTAAATTCTCAGACTGAGCGTGCCACTTTTCTTCTTGTTTTTCTTAAATCTGTGATTTAAAATCACAGAATTTGGCCTAATAATTGCAAAAACTGTCGGAATCTTCATGACCTAATCATGGTGTTCATCAGACGCAATTGCAAAAAGTTAACTCCGTGGATACATCAAAACGCCGTAAATCCACGATTCTAATAGCAGTTATGGGTGACGGAAGCCAGAACCTCCGCCATCGCCTTGCCGGTCTCCTGCACCATGCTCTTCAGGTAACCCGTGTCTTTTTGCAGCAGCATGTGAGGATGATCGAATTCCTGCGTACAATATATAAAAGTTCGCAGTTTAAGAGATAGTTTATATCGAGACTATTATAAATAAAAAAGAAATGAAGCATTTTCTTAATGTAATCAGTATTAGTTATATAGTATTAGTTATATAGTCAAAAATTTTGTAAATCTGTATCAACTAATAAGTGGGTTACTCAACAAAAACTCTAATGAAATAATAAAAAAATGATCAAAGGGTAAATTCGCAGGATTCATATAATAAAATATTTATATAATTTATGTTGCTTTAAAAGATTGTAAATAAATTTCATAATCTGGAACAGGAAGTATAAAATATGTCACAAGAATGACCGATAAATAGTTACATTGATTTTCCACAACCACAGAAAGGAAAGATTTTGTGATCTACTTAAATTCATTCGATGGGCAGCTCTAATCATAAAATTCATAAAAAGACAAAATAAAAGAAAATTGACTCACCACCACGTTACCGTTGTCCATCACCAAGATACGATCGCTGTCCATAACGGTGTTGAGTCGATGACTATTGTTAGCACTGTACACTTCTCGAATTTTTTCCTGATAGTTGTCTGGATGAGTTCGTCTGTTCGCGGGTCCACATTCGCGGTCACCTCGTCCAGCACGAGTATTGGATTGTTCCTCACAATAGCTCGTGCCAAGCAGACCAATTGTCGTTGGCCAACGCTGAGATTGAAGCCGCCCTCATTGATGTGGGCTTCCAAGCCCATCTCCTTCAACTCGACCTCCTCAAGAGCCCACCATAGTGGTTTGTCCATATACGAATCGAACAGATCGAGGTTCCGTCTTAGGCTACCAGAGAACAGGAACGATTCTTGAGGGATAATACTGATCTTGGAGCGCAAATCGTTCAAGCCCTTCTGGCTTGTGTCGACTTCATTCATCTTAATCAGACCATCCGCATCGACCATGTGGAAGAGCGCATCAGAGATGACTTGCCGGCGCCGGTTCTGCCAACAATGCCGATTTTTTCCCGTGGAAAGATAACGAAACTGAGATTTTTTAGCACTGGAGGTTCCAATGGCGCATAACGCAGGAACGTGTTTTTGAATTCAGTCTGGCCTTCTTGCGGTCATTCAGATTTAGGTTTCTTATCAGGGACACTCTTGAGAGGGAGTTTGCTATCTATTTTGCTGAAAAGTATCAAAGTAGGGAATGCGGTTTTAATTTAAAGAGACTGGAATGAGACTCCATATTTCTAAAACTTATTTATAAAGCTTATGAATTTGAGTGCTTATATAGGTAAAAAAAGTACGGAACATCAATATCAAAAAAATCATAAATTAAAGAATGTAAGACATAAATCAAAGATCCAAGATTTACAAATCCAACGCTCTAAGAACTAAGGTTTCATGTATGCACAGAATTTGAAGGTGTCAAAACATTAAGAATCTATAATATACTATAATATCAAGATATTCAAAGAGAAGAGGCGAGTACCTGTACTCAAGGATACGCCCCACTGAGATCATATTCTCCATCTCGGCGCTTTGGCGCATGCCCCACTGAAACCACCGAATTAGATTGATACTCTGCGCCCACATATGCGCCGTTCATCAAACCGCGACTGTAGTTGTTCTGTAGAGGAAGCTTAGTGTATGACCATAGTAATATACAGCACGCAGAAAGCATTCAGCCATAAGCCAAAGGCGCACTAAAATGCAATAAAGATGCACCACGCGGAAGAATGGATATCCTGGTGATCATCGAACTCCTTTGTGAGGATCGCTTCTGCTCCAAAAGCGCGGATCATCGATAATAAAGGAGAATTTTATCGATTATTTTTAGACTATTACAGTTTTACTGCTGAGAATCAACAAAGAGTTGGTATATTTTATGTTATTAACTTTGTGGTCACGATGTGGATCTCCATCTTTTTACGCTTTTATTCATACATTCTCGAATTCTTTTCTAATAAGATTATTAATAAGTTTTACTGCCGAGAATTTTCAACGAGGTTTAATTTATTAACTGGCAACATTATAACACAGGACATGAAGAATACTGTTAACTATATAGATTTCCGACAATAATTTAGTTACTGTACATTGAGAATGACCCGATCGGTGTTGAAACGTATGTGTAATTATTTTTATGTTGTGGCTACTCGCCACTAGAGGTCCACGGAATTCACTCGGTTCGCGTAAGCACCGCGCCGCGCGAATCCCCTTTAAATAGAATATCATTCTGGATTCATTCCAGGCATTTAAGGCAAGTCCCACACTACATCGCCTTACTGATGAGTCTAGTAGTGTGGGACCAGGACGAAACGTTGCGGCCGACCACAAAGCTTCGAGTCAGGCCTCCTTGGTGGACATTTCCACAATGTGTTAAATTAAAATTTTTTGTTAAATTTCTAGCTCTTCGTCCTTCATTTATTCTAAATTGTTTTATACTTGTGGAGCCTTATTGTTACTTATTATTTAACCCTTGAACACTATACTATTTTCGCCACCTTATTTCACTACACATGGGTTACGGTAACCCTGGAGTTTTCTTTTACTTTTATCTTGAGATCTAATGCATCAATTTTAACTTCTTTTTTTTTAATCGATATAACAGACAGTAAGGAAAAAGAATATATACAATTACATAAGAATATCATAAAATTTCCGAAAACCAAGATATTTTGAAAAAAAGGAAAAAAGAAATTTCAAAATTAAAAAAAAAATTTGTTGTTCTTTAAATAAATTAGTTATTTTCCAAAAAAATAATACAAGGTTTTAATTTACAGAAATTGAAACATATTAAGTTATATTTTAAGAAAAAAAATACATTATTACGAATTATCCTAAAAAATATATTTATTCGACGAGGTTGAATTTGGGCGATTTTCAATACGATAAAGTTAGTGCAAAAGTCTTTATTATATGACATCCAAATATATAATACAAATGAAATTATTCATTGATTTTCGTGGAACAGGCGAAACAAATTTTTGCGACATGTTCCCCACATATTGGCTGTTGGCACTGCAAGCATATGTAACAAGTTTTCCTATCTAAACCCCTGGACAGAATGAACATCTTTGTTTTTCTATTTTGTTTACAGCTAATATATCGCGCGAATCTTGATTTTCTGGAATGTCTGTGTGTTTCATGAATTCTTCAATGAATTCGCAATCTTGTTCATATATTTACTTACAATTTGATTTCGAAATAAAAAACGTCATAACCACACAGGGTAAGCGTAACCAACACAGTAAGTTCATAGCGTTCTATCTCGACCGGTTCGTGCACGCTGAGGTTGTCAGCCGCGGAATTTGTAGTGATGCGAAAGCTTTTTCCCCCCCTTGTATCCACTCCACACTTCTGTTCATAAACGCCACGCGTTTTTTCAAACAGACTGGGTTACCATAACCCACGGTGGTGTTCAAGTGTTAATAAGTATATTTAGTAAATATTTATTCATTTTTAAGAAAAAAATAAAAACATTTTTTAAGAAATAATCCATGGTGTCCCATGGATTATTTCTTAAACCGAGGTACCACAAGTCACACATAAAATAATTGGATTATGAAAGAAATAACGTTGACGAAATTTGAAAAGTACTTTCAGTTTACTTACACATTCTCAGCATAATTATTAATACAATAAAATATAATTACAACTAATAATTATTAAATAATACAATAGAAAATTAGAAAACAGAGATGAGGAATAATCATTAATATAACATAAAAAATTTATTACGATAAAATAAAATTAATTGCTTAGAAGTATAAACTGCCCTTTTAGTACATATACTTTCTGTTTTGTCTCGTTTCATTATGAATATTTAATGTATGACATATGGTAACCCATTTATACATTTAATTATACATTTAATAGAAAACTATAAAAAATAAATGTTAGATTGTTAATTGTAGTAAGATGAGAAAAAATGCGCAAAAACTTGCATCTTATTTCCATACATGTATCTTCTCCTACAAAAACAATATTAAAACATTTTTATGAAGTTAAAAAGTTATTATTGTGTGTGTGTGTGTGTGTGTCCGCGTGCATCACGAAAACCATTAATAATCGATGCTTTTCGATACAATGGAATTTATTCACTGCCATCTATTACTGCTATAAAGTATAGGCAACGAAGTAATAGTGTCGTATTGTATCAGTAGTATTAATTTAAACGTTCCAGATTACGTTAAACAGTCGATGACCCATGGTACACTCCGATCCATGGTGCCCCGATTTTCCATATACTACGGATTTTCAGTATTGGAAATGAATCTTAAAATACATTTTTAATAATAACATTAATGTTTAAATTAAATTCGGTAATTATTGAATTTAACTCTTGGATTATTATTGCCAGATTCGGTTATTTTTTATGCAAAAACGCGTCATATAAGTTTAATTTTATCAATTTCGTACATGAGAGAGCTAAACTCAACAATTTCCCGAAAAATGAAGATCCGTTACATTTTCAAGTAAAGGTAACAGTGACACGTTGCTTTTTTAAATGAATAACTTGTGACGGTAACACGTTATTTTTTTAAGGTAAGTTCTCTGCTTACTCTCTCTCTAGTTACATAAATCGCATTATTACCTTCCGATAGAGAAGGTAACTGCAGGCGATATGTATCCTCACGTCAACATGCAACGATTGCATGAAAGAATGTTGTAACAACATAGAGACGATGACATTGGTTATGACCAGGAAGGCGATGCAGATCATCACCTTGTTCGTCTCAGCCTTATATTTCGCGTTAAAATTATTAATGAAGTATTTGATGACCCAACTTTGCAAGATTGGTACTATTACGCGTACTACGCTGCAATTTGCACAAAAAAGTTTCCGAGGTCTCTACTTTTCTAAGTACTTCTCGAGAGTAATAATTTTACTAATGAATCAATGACAATTATAGTATATTTTAAAGTCAAGTAGCAAAATTAATTCAGTGACATATTTTGGAATACAATTTTCGTAGCTTTCTCTATACTTACGTCGTCCTCATATACTTTGAATTGTATTATTAAAAAAGATTAACTGAACGGCGGTTTTACAATGTACAGTAAATGATTACTTGTAAAGGAATTTACACTAAAGAAAATCCGAACCAAGGATTGAAACGTTTGTGAATGATATGGATTATTAACCGATAACGAAGTCTATGCACACCAATCTTCCGTGTCGGCTCATATTAGCATGTTTCAATTTTTATTTCATCGCTTTCTTAATTTTAATAAATGTTCTCTTATTGTAACTCTTCTAGACCGCTTATAACTAGGGCCCGGATGTTCGGACGTAACCCCGGATCGCGCCCGAATTGGTGGTTTGACGGATAGCTTAACTTTTCTTTGCGGATAGATCTTACGAATTTTACGTGGAATCACAGTATACATTAAGTTCGCTTTCCGTTACAAAGATTGTTCTTCTTTGTATTGGATATTACGGATACATTCTAATGTAAAATTGACAAAAAATCGATTTTTTTATTTGCATATTTCGATTGTACAACATTTCAACAATTCGCTAAAAATACAAAATTTCGGAAAGAAATTCGAAGAATTAATGATTTTACAGCCAAACATTTTTTTGTACAGCCAAATGTTTAAAAAAGTTAGAGGCTTACTTTATGGACCAAGAATCGCTGATTACCGGTAAAGTTTAATTATTATACCGGTATAGTTTAATTATTATTTTATTTTCAAAAAAATTTATAAACCTCTAAACGCTTTTTTCTCGAAATGTTTTTTAGGCGATTGACACGATTTCGGAAAACTAACCGACCGATTTTCAAAATTCTTGCAGCGTTGTGTTCGTAGATTGACTAGCTATCGAATAAGCTATAGAATAAACTGGTTCAATTAAAAACTAAATTTTTATCCAACTTTTTTGAGCGGAAAAAAAGCGTTTTTTCGTATCACTTTCTAAAAACACGTGTCAACTCGTAAATTTTAAATATTTTTCAATAATTTTAATTTAGGCGATAGCCACGCAAATAAACTTTTTTTTAAGAAAATATTTTATTCTTTAATTTCTAGCTATTGGTTCTCGAGATATTGTGTCAACCGTTTGGTCATCTTATTTTTTCAACTCTGCGTCTCAGAACTAATTTCTTGGAATTTTAGAATGAAAATATTGCTGTAAAAATTTTTTTCATATATTGACATGCGTATTATAATAAGTATGTGAAAAATTATAATTGTACGCCTTGTAGTTTTCCTTAAGAAAAATTCCAAAAAAGGTCTTATTTTTATTGCGATTACTAGAATGTACCCTTAACCAGCGTACCACATAGTGAAGGTAATTAAATTTCATTAGATGAATTTTAATAAATTTTATAACCGCAAGTTAACGATTGAAAGTAAATAAGATTTATTTATTGTTAATATTTCATTCTATTTTTACAAATATTAAAGTAACCATTGGTTTAATAAAATTTGTGTTATCATACATATATTTTCAACGATTCCGTGTACTTAATCCCGTATTATTAATTTTTTAAATATGCTACTACGTAATAATATCATTTTTGTTGTTTTTTAAACTGCATTGATAATTGTACCTTGTTAAATATACTAAAATTACTCGTTAATTGGATAAATTTTTCGATAACTGTACCCGCAGAATATTTCGTTGATCAAATATATCTCTCTGTTAATTATTGGGGCATTTCGTTTTATGCATAATATTCCTTGTTTCATCGAATGTAAACAAGGATAAATGAAGCATCATGCGCATTATGTACTCATAATCTATGAGGTACTTACAAAGCAGTATGTAACATTGAAAAATTCAAATTAATCCTATCGCTATAACTTTCAAAATTTCAATACGTTTTTCTCAAAATTATATTGACGACGGAAAGAGAAGACGTTTTTTCATCAACCATGATATATACCATTTTGTTCCAATTCACTACAGAAAACAACACGACGACAAAAAACAATACAGCATATTCGCTCGATTTGTGTCGACTGACACAATAATTGGACTGTTATAGTGTGCTGAGATTAAAATTAATCATGATTCCGTTGCTACATATTAAAAAGAAAAATGATCCCAACCAAACTGAAAAATATTATATAAATCTTAATAATATAATACATATAATATAATTCTAGTTTTACATATAAAATCTTAATTATTGTCATAACAACCAGAAATTCTTTCTGATAGTTATGACAAAATCTGAGATTTTGGTTTAAATATTATGCTTTTAATTATATACGCGCGCGCGAATCTTATTCATATCAAACCATAATCAAACAAAATTTCTCATGCATTATTGCGAGAATAGAAGGTCTGTTATATACCTGCGAAAGAGTTATCCTAATGGATAAAACTGTAGCATACATCTGAAAGAAAATATGCTATCATTATATTTAATGAAAACAGTTTTGTTAACCCTTTCGCTCAGAAAGCGGACGGTCTGGCGGAATACAGCCATTGATCGGGATCCCGCGCCAAATATGTTCACATTATATGTGGACAGTTTTTGCCGTTTAAACTGTCATTTTATGCCTGAATACCATGAACAACGCCACCTTGACATGTTTTTGAAAAAAAAGGGATTGTTTCTTAAGGGGATCCTAAAGACGTCTGTATTACTGAATAAACACGTATAATTTTTGTATAACGAATACTCTTTTTCTCTTTCACGGATTCGGAAATCCTTTTCCAAGATTAAAGTATACGCATTAATACGTGTTTGCGAAGTGGAGTCTATGCTGAGAATGATCAAAAATTTCGAAATTGATATATTTTTTACCATTTCTTAGTGTAACATGGCGTCTCAACTGTCAAGTCGTGACAACATTTGCTTGATATGAAAGCTTTGCAACCCGAACGTATGAAATAATAGTTCTCAAACACGTAATTTGCACGAACATACAACGTCGAGTTCTTAGAATTAGATTTAGACGTTTTATCGCGATGAATTCGTTGTACGAAAATTGTCACGTATGTGTGACTGCGTGTACCATAGGCTGCGTGAGATATTGCTGTGGTAGTATAAAAAAACATGTCGATGTGCGGCGCGCGACGCGACATCTAGTGATTTCGTCGGAGTTCGAGCTTTGCTTTAGGATCCCCTTAAG
>NW_017299168.1:264784-268289 GCF_001594075.2 Trachymyrmex cornetzi
CCCGAATTAATATCGTATATAAGTTTTGTAACCTTGAACATCAAGATTCTTTAAAAAGCAGCAATGTAATATTTATTCCAAATGCCCATTAGACTTATATTTTTTATCTAGAATGTTTACAATCGTATGCATGAACTGCATAGGATCCGTTCCGTTTCTCTATGCGCTGCATGCGCATGGGAAAAAAGAACCGACTTAATGCGCGCATAGAATGCACTGCGTTTCATGCGGTTCATGCGTGAAACGGAACGCACCCATGGTGTGCTCTTGCGCATGTTTATCTGCTGCAGCCAATCAGAGCTTGACACTTTTGCGCCATTTTTCGACGGATTTTGTTTCAATACACTTGCTATGACAGTAAAACTTGTAAATAATAAATTTATTAATTAATAAAATAATATTATTAAAATAAAATAAAATAATTATTTAGAATAGCATACCCCACCTAAAATCTTAATAAAAATACACTCATCCGACGCGTTTTTAAAACGAAAGTCTTTTCCGAAGGACATTCTGAGGACGTTCTGAGACTGTCCCACAAGGACATCTTAAAAAAGTCCCACAAGGAAGTCCTAAGACTATCCCAAGAACGTCCTGGGGCTATCCCCACGATGTCCTGAAGCTGTCCCAAGAATGTCCTGAGGCTATCCCTACGACGTCCTGAAGATGTTCAAAGGACGTCCTGAGGATGTCCTGAAGATGATGCCCTAAGAATGTCCTCAGGACGTCCTGTGGAGATATGTATGTCCATAAAATGTCCCAGGGTATCCTGGGACATATTCAGGATAATCCTGAGGACGTCTTGTGTCGTTAGGGTACTGGGCAAATATTCTAGATATGCACTGTCAAATGAATGTAATGTTCAAGAAAACAAATCGAATGAACCTATTTTTGTATCTCCTCTTAGCTGCGATATCGATAATTCTATGTTAACGGATATGCTTTCATTCTATGTTGAAGAAGAAAACACTACTATAACTTACAGTTATGAAGAAGAAGAGTTGTGTATTGGCGAAGCTTCATATGAAAATTCTATAATATTGGATCCGTGCGCAATTATTTCAAGTGACGAAGAACAGTTGTTACAAGCATTAGAGGATTTCAACGTTAATGAAATTATCAATGAAGAGTTTAAAATATATAGCTGGATACGTAGCGTTTAGATTTAAGAGTAAAGACAAGACATTGGATATTGAAATGCAACTAGAAACAATGTATGATCCAGATTGGTTGCAATTTATTTCGCGAGGGAAATGTATGTATCCGAGTGACAAATTATTACAATGTGCGCATATAATGAATATTGAATTTGATAAGTATCACGGATCTAGTTTGAACAAAGAAAATTTTATATTTCAAACATTAGCAAAAATAATACAACCAAAATTGAAAATTAAAATATCGGAAGAGGTTTTACTATGCCTTATTAGAACCAGAACGTACATTAGGGTGCGCGAAATAAACCGAACGATCGCATCTAAAAATCATAGGCGAAAACAAAAAAGATATCAAAATATACTAATACAAAGTCTATCTCTTAAATAATTATAAACGATTGTAACGATTTAAAATTATTAATAAAAAAAAACCTGTCTCTTAAATATCTGCATTTGCTGTCATTTTATCTACATTTTTCTTTAAGTTCCTTATAACAGTTCCTTATAAGTTCTTTATAAGTCCGCTATAACATATTTACAGGCAGTACATTACATTACAATACATAAATATACGTATATACAATATACATTAATAGGTACATACATAAATACATACATACATAAATATATACATACATATACGTACATAAATAAAACACATACATACGTACATATAAACATACGTACATATATGTATATGGTAAGCGAATAGAAAGAAACAGAAAACGAGATGGCCCCCAGCATCCCTGTTTA
The DNA here is from genome assembly GCF_001594075.2 of Trachymyrmex cornetzi. Taxonomy (NCBI): domain Eukaryota; kingdom Metazoa; phylum Arthropoda; class Insecta; order Hymenoptera; family Formicidae; genus Trachymyrmex; species Trachymyrmex cornetzi. The sequence goes on from NW_017299168.1 coordinate 266,695, forward strand.
GGCTGCGGTCCACTTGCTTCTTCCAAATGCTCTAAACGTTATGCTCCAAACGCTACGCTCCGATTGATCCATTACTATTTCGAATGCTACAATTGCTACGTGAACGCTCCAGCCAACTCACCTCCCGAGGTGAGGCAGTTAAAGCGAAATGGGAGCAAAAACGATGACGTATTGATGACGTAATCAGAGTTGCTGGGAGCGTTCCGAAGCATCAAATGGACCAATCATATCAGTGCTACAAATGCTCAGTAGCGTTTGAAGCGCTAAGTGGACCGCAGCCTTAATCGCGCATGCGCTGTTGATTTTCAGTGTTAGGGGAGGGGAGATTTCAGGAGAGCAATATATCGATGCCGCCCCACTCAGCTTTCAAAGTTTGATGCGCGACGCAACATTAGACAAAGATAAAGATGACCATCCCATGTTCTTTCTCTTTCCAGTGTCTAACATTTCCCACTTATAGTGGCCCCTATGGCTCCCCTACTCTATGGATATAATCTCTTTGTACCAAAGACATAGAGAATGGACTGCGCGATCCGTGTATCAAAATGGTCAATAGGGATGAGAGAGAGGGACCGTGGCAGACGTCCATTTCTATTTCTTTCCATTCAATGGTGTAATGGGAGAGAGAATGAGAGGGGGATTGGCCGTCTCCCACGGACCTCTCTCTCATTATTGTCGACCACATTTGATACACTACTTAGATACGGATCGCGCATTCCATTCTCTATGTCTTTGGGTGCGTTCCGAATCGCGCATTAAGTGCATAGACTACACGCATCCGATGCACGCATAGGCTTGCATCGGATGCGATAGAAATCCCTAGATTTTACATCGAACCTCCACTACCTTAACGCAGTGACACAGTATATACAGTAGCGCAACTCTCTGTCGGCACCTTTGATGTTAGTGTTGGCCAAAATGGAGTGCGCATGCGTGAAATAAGCAAGTTACCACAAGTTACCTAGCGTTACCACAGTATATCTTTCTCTTTTTATCCTTTTCTCGCTCTGTCAAAACTCACTAGATTTATTCGCATCGTATTCCAACTAATGCGTTGGAGTAAGTAAGAGCTGTTATAGGAGCATATTAGAGTTAAATTAGAGCACGCAACGCGAATAAATCTATTGCAATGAAAAGAAATCTTTCTTGCTCGGTTTTCTTTATTTTTGTTCACTTTTTCACTTTATTTCACTTTTTCACGAGACTAGTCTCTTGAGGTTACTTACACAACACTTCGTTAAATGGACGATGTACGATTGCACGTTATATTTCCCTCCAAATTTCTACTCTCAGCTCTTTAAATGGAACATTGAAACGGTCATTTCAATAGAGAGAGAGCATAAAGAAGGTGGAATTGAGACGGGGCACTTGCTTATTTGACGCATGGGCACTCCATTTTGGCCAACATAAAATCGGGAGAGTTGCGCTACTGTATATACTGTGGCAGTGACGCACATTTGGCTCCCCGGCAACACGGAATCCAGCTATCCAGCCCCACCACTTTTACCCCCACCTACCGACATCGAATCGGCCGCGAGAGCGAGCGAGGTAGCGAGAGGCAGCGGCCCAGGGTTGGGCACGTATTATACACGAGG
>NW_017299168.1:268491-268965 GCF_001594075.2 Trachymyrmex cornetzi
TCTTGAGAGGTCGCTCGTGCGATTCGAACATGTTCTATCTCGAGCGTTACATCCTCGATTTATATTTTTGAATTACGTTATTATTAGCTAAGCGTCCAGTGTTTGGGGGGTCTGCATCATTTTCGCTTTTGTTGCATCCTTTTTATACCTGCCCGATTTCTAGGTGGTCGGTGCCTTGCATATTTCGATTTTATTCATAATACCACAGACCTCGGTAGTCTAGTCTCAACGTCTCTAACTCTTGGTGGAAAAGTCTATAATTCTATAGTAAAAAAATATGCGTGCACGGCGCAGCAACAACAAAAATCGATAACGGAGTCGTTCTGGAATTCTGGACACTCGTAAATTATTTCGAATTTAATTCGAATTTAATTCGAATTTAATTACTAAAAATTGCAAAATATTAGTCTTGAATAATTTTTTACTCAAATACTATCAACTTTACAGAAAAACTGCAAGAGACAAAAATTATTT
>NW_017299168.1:269298-272098 GCF_001594075.2 Trachymyrmex cornetzi
TATAGGATATGTTGGTCGAGGAAAATGAGAGAGAGGGACGTAGGTTGCGGCCAGGGTTGGGTTTTCGAAGGATTTTCTAGGGTTTTTTACATTATACTGTATTATACTGTATTATACGATATTATACGTAAAAAAAACTGTATAAAACGTATAAAACTCTAATTTATACGTCTACGAAACTGTACGAGTGTCCAGAATTCCAGAACGACTCCGTTATCGATTTTTGTTGTTGCTGCGCCGTGCACGCATATTTTTTTACTATAGAATTATAGACTTTTCCACCAAGAGTTAGAGACGTTGAGACTAGACTACCGAGGTCTGTGGTATTATGAATAAAATCGAAATATGCAAGGCACCGACCACCTAGAAATCGGGCAGGTATAAAAAGGATGCAACAAAAGCGAAAATGATGCAGACCCCCCAAACACTGGACGCTTAGCTAATAATAACGTAATTCAAAAATATAAATCGAGGATGTAACGCTCGAGATAAAACATGTTCGAATCGCACGAGCGATCTCTCAAGACACTTACAACGCTCAGCTGTTAGTTCTTTGTTTGTTAGCGAATTTTCGACCGATTTTTAGCGTGGATAATGTAGAAATTGATAGAAAGTATTAAATTACGCATATAATGTAGAGATGGCGCCACATGAAGTATAATACGTATAAAACTAAATGATGTATTATACTTGTATAATACCATGTATAATACTATGTAAGAAACCTCGTGTATAATACGTGCCCAACCCTGGATGGGATATTAGAACAGGAACAGTATCGCAATTTCCGTTTTCAGTTTTTCCTTAAGAATAAGCAATTACCTACCAAAATGTGTGAAGTTATTGTTTTGTTTAATGGTTATTCCAAAAATTTGGGTGATGGAAAAATGGATGCAAATTGCACTTGCACTCTAATAATAGGGCCCAAACTGATTATCATCGACTCGATGCCGGTAGGTGGGGGTAAAAGTGGTGGGGCTGGATAGCTGTAGAGACCCTATAATAAGAACTGTAAACTGATTGTAATATTTATAACCAAAACATGATGCAAAATTAATCATAAATTCAGTAAATGCTTTACATCTTATAATAATTTATCTAATAATAAATGTTCTTTCAGATTTATTGTTATTTATACATAATAGACCTGAAGGCATGGCAGGGACATGTTACTTGTAACGCTATTACTTTTTATCGTTACTTTGTTTTAATAACGATTTGCTAATGATGTTGCAAATTTTTGATGATGGTAACGGTAATACCAGAGTAGGAAACTCATTTGTAACGCGCGTTATATTTAAGTTATTGTAGCGAATATTTATAACGAGAAAAATAATAGGTTGTGTGTTAATTGATGTGTTATACATGTGGTCAATAATGTCTTTTCGCTTTAAGTTAGCAACATTTCATATTGCAATTATTTATAAAATATATTTAAGTACCTATTTTATATAATATTAATAGCACATATGCGATGCATCTGCCTGAAAAACAGCTAATTTTAAACAAAAAGACATTATTGATCATGTACTTACAAGTCATGACTTATTTGTTTTAATAAATATGACATAATGAGATGACAAGTTACTTGTAAAACTGACTTTCCCAATCTTAGCGTTTTATAGTTAATTATCATTACAATCATAAAAAAATTGCAACGTTATTACCAAATCGTTACGTACTATACTTACCATTCCTGCATATATCTTAAAAGTAAGGTTATATTATTCAATACAGTTTAAAGATATTTTATAATAGTGTAAAATTAAAAATACTTACCTAATAACATCAATATTATTATTTATTTGTAAAATTATTAATATTTGTTTCAATAATATTTTATATATAAATCTCTCTAAATATATCTCTTTTAACGCAAATGCTGCCACTGCTCTAACGTTGCAAAGCAAACTATCATGGAGGTAATATCACGTGATATTACTACGTCATTAGAGAAAAAATGGTGGACCAATCACGATGCTTCAAATTGAGATATGATAAAACATATGTGATGGCCAGACTCTTATTATAGGGTCTCTAGATAGCTGGATTCCGTGTTGCCGGGGAGCCAAATGTGCATCACTGCCTTAACGCATCAAGTGCTTCTAGTCGTAAGTAGAAGCAGTTAATGCGATGAATGCATTCCGTTCAAATTGTGCGGTAGAATACGAATAACTGAAAATGTCCAAGAAATCGCTCAAGGTACAAAAACCTCTGATAGAGTTTCCAGTTCTTATGGAGGAATCAAATGAAGTCATTACGCTGTTTGTAAACGCCGAAGAGGCTGAAAAAGCAAGCAATGGTAATGATAAACATATATTTATATTTTCTTAAGAAAAATTTGTAGGTTATTTTGATAAGAAGTATAATTTTTTACAGATGAACATTTTTTATTAAGCTTATTTAAGAATCTGACATGTGTTCTACCAATTTAAGAAGCAAAGACATTGAAATTGAAAATCCTCTTTCTGGTGGGTAAAACACTTTCAATGAACAAAGATGAAAGATTTATTCTTTGTGGGATTTAACGAGCAAATATTTAAGAATACTCATACAAAAGAAAGATATACAGCATAGAAGAAAATAAGATACATTATGTTTTTACCGATATGAAATTTATGTTAATAATCCTTATGCATTATGTCTAGATATATCAAATAAATTCATTTGGCCCGATGCAGCAGTTTTCCTACTAATTGAACTATACAGTGATGGGAGAAAGTTCGGCAACGGTCAAATATCTTGGAAAATAATGCTTATGGAAAAAAATGTTCAATACAAAAGTTTTAGTATATCAAGT
>NW_017299168.1:272619-275320 GCF_001594075.2 Trachymyrmex cornetzi
CTTGATATACTAAAACTTTTGTATTGAACATTTTTTTCCATAAGCATTATTTTCCAAGATATTTGACCGTTGCCGAACTTTCTCCCATCACTGTATATAGCAATATAGAAATATACACAACAATAAAAATTTGTGATATTGTGATACAAAAATAAATCGTATTTTAAACAAATTTGTGTACATAAACAACTTATTTTCAATATTTATTTTAATTTATAATTTTCATCGATAAAGTGTTCATAATTGCTATTCTTTTATCATTTCCCATTACAGCTATATCACCACGATTAATTGGACCGATTTCCTCATTTGCAACGCATACTGCAACTGGTATCAAGTCATTTTTCAAAATGCAAATATTGTGTAGAACACAGCATGCAATGATGAATTCCGGTATCTTTTTTACATCTGTTAAAGGCAGACAATCCAATAAAATTCTGAATCGTATTTTCAGTAACCCAATAGCTCGTTCTATTTTCATTCTGGTAGCTTAAAATATAATTATATTATAAATAGTATATATAACAATTAACAATTTAAATATGAAAATGGAGATAAGATATTTCATGCATATGCTGTAATCACCGAAAATGTTCTTTAAACATCAGTCTGGAGTAATTAGGAATAACGCGTTCAACATAATCCGTAATTTTTACAGGAACAATAATTTCTCCGCGTGTCGTATTTAACTTAAGAAAGCTATATAATATACGACAGTCTTTCAAAGAAATATCTTCATTATCATCATCGCTGTCACTATGGATTCGCTACTTTCACTATCAATATTGTCATTTTTCAAAGAACTTATTGTCGAAATTATTTCCATTGTTACGGAGTCCACGTTAATGTGCGTTGTGTATCGGTTAGGCGCATTAAGAACCGTTTCAATTTAATGCGTACTAAGACTCGCATCGTGCGTATCGGTAAAACGGAACGATTTCAATGAGCTTCGCATTACTTGGCATTACTCATGCAGTCCATGCACTTAATGCGCGATTCGGAACGCACCCTTTGATGGTTACTACCGCCTAGAGTCTCTAGAGTAGAGAGTCTGGACATACGGGAATCCGCGATTGGTGCACGTGACTTGTGCTCTCACAATGGTAGCACCAATACGGAACCTTGTTCACTCAGTGCAAATGGGAGGAAAATTAGTATAGTACTAATGACGTGAACTATAATGCTTATTGTTTTTAATTGAACTTCTTGCATTCCTCACATCTCGGTTCGTCATATATTTAAATATATTTACAATACAATTTTTTTAAGTACACATTATTCATTATTGTTTTTATTACTTAAAAAGAGGTTAGGAAACTTTTCGAGCGTTGCAAATAATTATAGATAGACACATTAAAAATATTACTCCTTTCATTTTTACGGATATTATTTATTATTATTAGGGCCTGCGCACAATAGAGGAACAAGAATTAGATACTAAGATTTCAACCTATCAGAAACCGTGTGTTCCAATGTAATCAGTTTCCGATAGGTTGAAATCTTAATATCTCATTCCTGTTCCTTTATTGCGCTCAGGCCCTTAGGTCCTGCGCACAATGGAGGAAATATTAGGAACAGGAATAGATATTAAGATTTTAACCTATCAGATACCAGTTACACCGGAATATACGGTTTCTTAGCAGCCAACCAAGCACACACACACAAAGTGCACACACATATTCCTCCATTTTGAACACTCCGCTGTATGTCTAGACTCTCTACTCTAGGGGCTCTATACCCTATAACGAGACCGCGCTGTTGGCGATCCTTCTACGAACGAGCTTCAATCTTTAATACATTCGATCGTTCCAAATCATGATTTATTTTACGTGAGACTATCCGAAGATACATTAAGGTTCAGCAGAAAAAGCAGCTTTCCTGAAAATTCTTTCGTGTGTATTGTACTTAGCTCCTCACTGGATCTAAATGTACATATATATACCGATCATTAAAGAATCAGTTGCAAAGTTCCTTTTTTTGCGGAACGCAATCATTGATGCAATCAATTTGCGAATGTTGAACTTTCTGATTCTGCAATTTCTGCATCTCGAATGTATAAAATGATGTGCGCCCTTAATATAAGCGAGATAAGAATCAGTTAGACATAAATTTGAAAGCGAATAAGAACATTGAGCTTCAATTTGTGAATTGCGAAATAACACTGGTTATTCGAAAGTATTTATACACGCGCGCACAAAAGCTATTTCGCATACGCGTCGCGAAGTACGATTTGGATGTTTGCATTGTAATAGAATTAAAATAGATTATATTTTTATTATTAAGAAAGGACAGAGAGATAAAGTTTGTACAGTTAAATTGTGTGAAGCCAAAATTTGCCAATTTATTTCAGGGAAAGTAAAGCCTCGTCTACAATAGTCGCACAGGTTGTGTCGGATGTCGCGAGTAGTAGCATCGCAGGAAAATTTGTCGCATGCCGCAAGAGTGTCGCTAAATGAGCGTCTACAATAGTCATAACGATTGTTTGCACGCAATTCGATGACAAATTCTAAACGTCAACTTGCTGTGCTGTGATTGGCTGTGCTCATGCGACATGCCTGTTGCAGTCGCAGAAAGTTGAAGTTGGCTCAACTCTGTACGACAAGAGCTCTTGCGACTACGACAATCATGCGACTATATGCGACACTTTTGCGACATTTCATACGACATGCGACACAGCTTGTGCGACTATTGTAGACGAGGC
>NW_017299168.1:276306-277262 GCF_001594075.2 Trachymyrmex cornetzi
GGGGGGGGGGACAGAGAGATGAAGTTTGTACAGTTAAATTGTGTGAAGCCAAAATTTGGCAATTTATTTCAGGGAAAATAATAAATCAACACATTTTACATCCCAGTAAACATTTTGACATCCAATGTATATACATTGCATATACATCAGAGAATATGACATATCCCATCCCATGTACATACAGTGATATGTAAGCGACGTACATCGGATATCGTAGGTATGTGTAAATGCAACGCGCTGTATGTGTATTATACATCCATGCAATATATATGTGTATATATATATACATTCAATGAATGTTTGTGCAATGTGTATACATATACATATGTACATATGAAATAGATTCCATATACATTTGTGAAATGTACATTACAGATAATTTACAATATACAGTGAATATTTATTTCAGATCCAGTGTATATAAACTGCATATACATGGATCTATGTATATGACATTCTATGTATATACGAGGCACATTGTATGGATATGTACGTACTGATGTGCGTATATTTATATATATATATTTGTACATTTTGAAGATATCTAATGTACATCGTTCGTAGATCCCCGATTCGATGTCGATTCCATTATCATTTCTGACTGAGTCACTATACATACATAAAATATATTCTAGCCGCACGTATTATACATGTGTATACAATATACATAAATTTAATAACGAAAATATCTTATATATACTTCCTTGAATTAATGTACTATTTATTTGTATCTACATACATACGTAGATATTCTTGTATGTACATACTTTGTATACTGAAATAGGTAAGGAAGGATTAAAGATTTATACAAAGAATTATACATATTTACGAATATATGTATATACATGTATATATATATATATACAGGGTGGGGAAAAAGTATGGAAGCAAACAATTATTTCCGAAACTATTCATTTTTCGACAAAATGTCTTAGACATAATTTTTATGGTATGAA
>NW_017299168.1:277458-284056 GCF_001594075.2 Trachymyrmex cornetzi
TTTTTTTTAAAGTATTACATTTATAAATATTACATTAAATAAACTTTGAAATACTTTAAACATAAAGTTAGATATTATATCTTTGATCAAAACATTCCATAAATAAAAAACTTGAAAAATGAAACGCTAAATTACAATAGTAAAAATCTCATTTTTAAAAAAAGTACTATATCTATTAAAAAAGGTATTAAACAAATCAAAATGTTTGTATAATATTAATACTGTTAATAATAAATATTAACAGTATTAATATATTATACAAACACAATAGTGTCTTGTAAAAAGTTTAATAAACAAGATTAACTTTGTATTTAAAGCTCTTGCTCTCTCACTGCAACCATATTGAATTATGACGTAAGAAGCAATAAGTGTCATGAATTTTTTCTTGCGAAATATATCGAAATAATTAAGTTTTTTAAATGCAATTACTCATACATTTAGATTTAGCACTTTTTATAGTAAACTTCAATTCGAAGTATAAAGCAAAAAAATTTCGCATATATGAAGACGAAGATTATATGTATGAAAACGACAATTGTCTAACTCAAAATTAATATCTATAATATAGAAAAAAGTAACACGAAACAAAGAAAAAGATAATTAACATGTTTTCTACTTATTATATCTATTAATATCCCAAGTAGCAAGCATACATCATTTTGACATTAAATGATGTGTATTTGTTACTTGGGAATTAATGTATTCATTATATGGTATATTTAACATAATATTAATATAATTCAGGCGATCTGTTCCAAATCTTGCCTAATCTATTTCGACATAAAAATTTTATAAGTGGAAGAAATTGGTAACATTTCATTAGTTTTAAAATTTATTAATAAACTTTGGAAAATTGCATTTAAAGAAAAATATAATCTTAAACATGATGTTACATAAGAATCTTATTTTTATAGAACTTAATAAACAAAAGGTATTTTTAATTAATTTAACAAAAATAGATGAGGTATGTTTTGGAACAGAACACTTTAATTATAAGTATATACATAAAAGCTCATATTATATAACGCAATAAAGTTGAACTGAAAAATAGAGGTACTGTTCTTTTTTATTCATTTTGAAATGGTCAAAAAAACGGACGGATCTAGTCACCCCCGTTTGTATGGATGAGGCACCAAATTGTATCTTGTACGGTAAGGGTTAACATTTTACATATTGATATAAATTAACATATAATCCGTTGTTTTAAAACATTTGTTTAGCCAAAAGCTTAATATACAGGGTGTCCGAAAAGTGTGGAAACGGTCGAATATCTCGAGAAATACACATCGGATCAAAAATCTGAAAATATACGTATTCAATGTTTTCAAAAAAGCTATCTTTTGACATCTAACATGATCCCCCACCCCCACCCGCTGTGGGTGAAAGAGAGGGTAAGTTTAAAATTTTAAATGGGAATCCCCATTTTTTATTGCAGATTTCGCTTCTTCAGAAAAAGTTACATAATATTAGAGTGCGGTGGAAGGGCAATACAGAGGCAAAGATACAAGAACACAAATAGTCTGTTTATTGTTTCTCACAGATATTACATAATATTAGAGTGCGGTGGAAGGGCAATACAGAGGCAAAGATACAAGAACACAAATAGTCTGTTTATTGTTTCTCACAGATATTACATTACCGCAAAAGGAGAACGTTGTGCTCGCGGGGTCGCGTAAAAACGAGAATGAAGTGGTGTAACTACAAAAAGCAGTGCGACAACAAAACTAGTGCTATAGGTAACTAGGAGCGCTAGACTACAAGTACAAAACGACTGCGCGCGCACTCGCCCTCGGTGAGTGCAGAATCAAAGACATGCAGCGCCAAAAACAAACTATTCGGACCAACACTCTCCCTCAAGTCTTTGAACGCAAGCGTTAACCATTCAAGGAACGCGTTCTAACTACTCCTAAATTCGTGACACAATCTCGGTGAGACGACACGGGTAGACCCTTGGTTAGGACGTCGGCGGGCATCTCCTTTGATGGCATATATTTCAAGGTCACGTGCCCGTCCTCCACAGCGTTTCTCACGAAGTGATGTCTCACGTCTATATGTTTGGTGCGTGAGTGATGCGTCGGATTTTTAGCTAACTCTTGAGATCCTAGATTGTCGTTGTAGATAACGATGGTCTTCATAGGTAACCCGGTCACCTCGTTGATGAAGCGTTGTATGTGTATTGCTTCTTTGGTGCTATCGGCTAGATTTTTCCATGTACTCAGCTTCGGTTGATGATAGAGCGACGGTCTGCTGCTTTCTCGATTCCCAGCTCGTAGCCGCACCGGCCAATTTGAAGGCATATCCGGTGTATGATTTTCTGTCTTTAGTACAGCTTGCCCAATCGGCATCGGCGAACCCACAGATTGAGTCATTTGTTCGCGAATACATCAGCCCGTAATCCAAAGTCCCCTTCAAATATCACAGAATTCGTTTTCCGGCAACCCAGTGCTCCTTTCCGAATTTGCTGCTAAATTGGCTTAATGAGTTTACGGCAAAGGAAATATCCGGTCTAGTGCAAACCGCCAGGTACATGAAACATCCTATTAGTTCCCTAAACGGAGCGTCAGCTTCTGTCAAGGGATTTTCGGTTTCTTTCAGCTTCAGAGCTATGTCCACAGGAGTCGCAACCGGATTGCAGTCTTCCATTTTAAATCGCCGCAGCAGGTTTCTTGCGTACCCTTCCTGGCAGATGAATGCTTCGTTTCCGGATTGGTGAAACTCTAAACCGAGGCAATGACTTATTTTGCCCAGGTCTCTGAGAGCGAATCTTTCCTTTAATTTCCTCTTAATTTCGGAGATCCAATGATCGTCATCCGATGCGATGATGAGGTCATCAACGTAGATTGCGATCGTCATCCGTTTTCCGTCGCGCTCTGCAGTATAGATGCTAACATCTCCACTCGTTGGTTGTAGTCCCAAGTCCCGTAATGCTTGACTGAGCTTTCTATGCCATTGACGCCCAGCTTGTTTGAGCCCGTACAGTGCTTTATTAAGTGCACATACTCTGTTTTCGGAGCGTATTTCCTTGAGCATTCGGATTGTTGCAGTTCGTGACGATTGATCCTTGCATTCTGTAATCAGCTCCGGAAGCAAGTCTTTGAAAAATTCGGGAATATCCATATAGATCTTTTCTTCGATGTCACCGTTCAAATACGCAGTCGTCACGTCCAGTTGGTGTATCTGCATCTTGAGTTGTACGGCCAAGGCAGTTACCATCCTAATTGAGTTCATGCGAGCGACGGGCGCGAATGTTTCGCGGAAGTCCACTCCAGGTCTTTGACTGAAGCCCTTGGCGACCAACCGTGCCTTGCGTCTTTCCACGTCGCCGTCTGGTGTGAACTTATTTCGGAATACCATTCTACAGCCAAGTACGTTTGCTCCGGTGGGTCGCTCTACAATTGTCCAGGTTTCGTTTTTTAAGTGACTGCGAAACTCTTCTTTAATTGACTCTCTCCACTCGGCAGCGTCAGGTCCTTTTGTCGCTTCGACAGTTGAAATTTCGGCCGTGCATGCGAATTCGAAGACATCCTGCTCTTCCGCGAAGTTTCCATGTGATTCGTCGTTGTGATTTTGTCTCGTTTGAGCTAAAACTTTACGCGGTCTTCCTGGCTTTCCGGTTCGTAAAATCCGAGGTCTACCGCGACCTCTGCGTGTCGAGTCAGGAGGTTCATTTGGCTCCGAATCTTCATCAACCTGGTCGGGCTCTTCGTCGAGCTGCTCGCTTTCTTGTGAGACCGGATTATTTATCTCTACATATGTCCAGTCGTTTTCACGGTTATGCGTATCTTCCCGGTACAATGTCTCGTCGTCGATGAAATCATCGAATTTTACGCCGGAGGGGCAATTTTCGATAAAAACGACATCTCGTGTTGTCTGAATTTTTCGATCGTTTGGAAGCCACACGCGATACGCCTTCGCTACGTCGGAGTAGCCTAAGAATACGCATTCGCGACCGCGCGCTTCGAACTTCCCCTTGGAGGGATCTTTATTTAATGCAAACGCTTTACATCCGAAACTTCGAAAATAACCTATTTTCGGCAAACGCCCGGTCCATAATTCAAAAGGAGTCTTTAAGTTGATGGCGCTGGACGGACATCGATTACGCACATAGTTGGCCGTCGAGATTGCTTCGGCCCAAAACCCTGGCGATAGTTTTGATTCTAACATGAGGCATCTCGCGGCCTCACAAAGAGTTCGATTTTTACACTCGGCTATCCCGTTTTGTTCGGGTGTGTGAGGTACTGTCAATCGACGCCCGATCCCATGCTCCGTTAAAAATGAGTCGAATTCGCGATTGCAATACTCCGTTCCGTTGTCGGATTGAACTGTTTTGATTTTCGCGCCCGTTTGCTTTTCGGTGAATGCTTTGTATTCTTTGAATACGTGAGTTAATTCGTCCTTTGATTTTAAAAAGCGAACTTCGCACCATCGACTATGATCGTCGATAAATGTCGCGAAATATCAAGCTCCGCCTATAGAGTTGACGCGCATTGGACCGCATACGTCGGTGTGGATAATTTCTAACAAGTTTGATGACCGATTTGAAGATTTGGGAAATGGAGTTTGCGTTATTTTCCCTTTGATACATGTGTCGCACGGATTTACACTTTCACCGCATTTTGGATCAAGATTGATAATTCCTTTTGCAGCCATGGATTTTAGATATCGTTCGTTCAAATGCCCGAGTCTGACGTGCCATAATTTCAATTTACTATCGCTCTGACGCGCGTCGGCGCTAGCCGCTGTCTCCAAATTTTCCCGTATGAAATATAATCCGTCTTTTCGTTCGGCCGTCAAGACGATTTTGTTGTCACTATCAAGAATTAATGCATTATCGCGATAAAAATGAACAGTGTGTCCGCTCCCGGTGATTTTACTTACGGAAAGTAGATCGGTCCTCAATTCCGGAACATACAGAGTTTCTTTCAAACTTACATTTTTCTCGTCAATTTCATTTCGAAATGACGCCTTTACCATTCCGGTGCCGTCTATTGAAGCACTCGCGTTACTCGCTAAGTTCAAACGCCGCTGAGGTGGATTCTTCATATTCTCGAATCTATGCGGATCGCCGCACATGTGAGAAATTGAGCCGCTGTCGAGACACCATGGTTCGCGCGATTAGGGTTGGTGGCGCGTGCCGTTTCCCGCGCCGTATACGTCGCATCTTCTTCAGGTTTCCTGTATCGACCTAGATACGTCGGTGCCGCGCGCTCTTCCTTATCGAGCTTGTGGTTCGTCTTGCTTGCCATCTCTCCGATATATCCGGCAGTCTCTTTTACCGACGTTCGCGAAACGAATGCAGTCTCTTGTGCTCTTCCCGCTCTTTGTTCCAGCGATGGGAGATTCTTCGTACGACACTCGGCCGCTTTATGTCCAGGTTTCTTGCATTTGAAGCACCGAAACTTGATTGGGGGCTCAGTTTTCTTTTTCTCTCCCTGCTTGGGAGGATCTCTGCTTTGCCGTTGTGTTTTCTGTAAACATGGCGCCTGGAGGATTCTCCTTGGATGTAGCTCGACGTGCGTCGAATTCCTCCATTATTTTAATTTTTAGCGTATCTGGCGTTGGCAGTTCATCGCGCGATTCTATAGCGCACCGGAAATTCTCGTAGCTTGGCGGCAAACTTATGAGCATCATCATGGTAAGTAGATCTGGATTGATTTCCACGTTCATCTCTTGCAATTTGTCGACCGTGTCGAAGAATTGTTGTAGATGTTCTCGCAGGTCGCTGCCTTCCGTCATTTTGTGAAGCGTGAGTCGTTTGAGTAATGTGGCTTTTCGAGCCGAACCCTGAGATTGGTGAATGTCATGCAGCTTTTTCCATACTGCGTTCGCCGTCACGCAATTTTTCACATGCTTTAGCTCTGAGAGGCTGATGGCCAAGATCAAGTCGGAAAGAGCCTTCTCATCTGCGACTTCCCATGCCGCCGCTGCTGCCGCCGAGGCCGCGTCGCCATCGACGATTTCGGGCTTTACTGCCGTACCGTTTACGTATTTCCAATTCTCGTTTTTTACTTGCATCGCTCGTATTTGTAGTTTTCAAGTGTCGAAATTGTCCTTGGAGAGCGTCTCGATTCTTGTCCAGCCTTGATTATTCATATTGACCTCGTTTCGAGAATGGTAAGACGCACTTACATTCGCGCACGTGACACCTTTTCTGTTTCAGTCACTTTTACAAATTGCGCACTCGAAACCAACCGAACTCTGGGCCCATAACCTATTAGAGTAGTGCGGTGGAAGGGCAATACAGAGGCAAAGATATAAGAACACAAATAGTCTGTTTATTGTTTCTCCCAGATATCACATTACCGCAAAAGGAGAACGTCGTGCTAACGTGGTCGCGTAAAGACGAGAATGAATTGGTGTAACCACAGAAAGCAGTGATACAACAAAACTAGTGCTATAGGTAACTAGGAGCGCTAGACTACAAGTATAAAAGAAACTGCGCGCGCACTCGCCCTCGGTGAGTGCAGAATCAAAGACATGCAGCGCCAAAAACAAACTGTTCGGACCAACACTCAGATATACTCGTGTCCTACACGAGTGCAATCCGTTTTAACCATTCATTTTTACGGAAAAGTTCCTGTTTGCGACCTAAAAACGG
>NW_017299169.1:0-584 GCF_001594075.2 Trachymyrmex cornetzi
TCATTTGAATATTATCCCGACATAGGCCCAACATTACAGTCAGTGTTGGGCCGATGTCGATGATCAATGTCGGCTTGACATCGGCATCCAACGTTGGGCCAATGTCGGTCACCAGTGTCGGCCCAACACTGGCATTTTGACATTGAACCGACTTCTAATGTCGGCTCAACATCGGCATCCAACGTTGGGCCGACGTCGGTAATCAATGTCGGCCCAACACTGGCATTTAATGTTGGGCCGATCTTATCATTTGGATATTATGCCGACGTCGACGCGACGTTACAGCCAGTACTGGGCCGACAGTCGGAAGTTGGTAGCCGACGTTGGCCCGCTGTTGGCCCAGGTTTAAAATCGTACATGGGTTGTTAAAGTATTCGATATATGTAATACGAAAAACGTAAAATTGTATAGTACATGTTTGTATATGAAACCAACAACCGTACTCTTCTTATTTGAGCTCGAGTAATGTGTCGAGCATGCGTATTATAAACTAAGTCAATGTACGCACAGTGTTAGTAAAAAATTCAAAAATATTTTGTATCATTTTTAAAACAAAATTGTATTACTAATAAACGCGATGCTGC
>NW_017299169.1:655-896 GCF_001594075.2 Trachymyrmex cornetzi
ATGCTGCATTAAATATTAGATAAGTAAATCTATATTAAAAAATATATTTCTTTGAAAATTTCTCTAATCTCTTCATCATTCCTTCTTCATATCTTCGTGGTATTTAATTACTTCATAAGAAAGCGCGTTCGACTGATCGACTTATACCATTAAAATATCATTAAAATTATGCTCGTAGGTAGTAATACAGGGAGGATTCTAACTCAAGTTTGTTCTTTTTTCCCGAACGCGCTAAGAAGGT
>NW_017299170.1:0-384 GCF_001594075.2 Trachymyrmex cornetzi
AGTTAATACATTTTAGGTCAGGTATCAGTCTTTGTATATAAAATTTGAATACATTTTGATACATCTATTTCACATGATAATTCTTAATTGCACTGAAACGAAACTGAACATTACTAAATATTTTAAACTTTGAACTTAAACTAAGTGAATATCATGCGTTCTTGGCCGTGTTTTTGTGTCTTGTCTTCTTTGTTAATCTTATTATAATGTCTCACATAGATTTTCAAAAATAATTTTTTGCATAATGGTCTATACTGGAGCCACTACCGCGTCTCCTGATATACTTTGTATCTTTATCAATATATGCATAGATATCTATGTATACACTACCGATCAAAAGTTTAAGTTCACCTCTGAAAACTGCGATTTAACGTTAACGAGAGA
>NW_017299171.1:0-445 GCF_001594075.2 Trachymyrmex cornetzi
ATTCGAGTACTTCTTTATAAACGTAATTTTTAACTTCATTGGGATTATTTTCTCCTAAATAAATTTTTAACGAATCCCAAGAACGTACTCTTGATAATGCAACGTATAACTGACCATGATTAAAAATATTTTTTCGAAGATCTACTGCAACTTTTTCGAAAGTTTACCCTTGTGATTTATTTATAGTCATAGCAAACGCCAATTTCACTGGAAATTGCCTTCTTTTAAAAGTAAATGGATATATGTTACGTCCTGAGCGCGAGTTTTCGACGGTCTCGAGACGCGACACGAGGTTGTGGGAACGCGAGCGCGGAGCGGGGCGCGCAGGGTGAAGCCTCGGCTTCGATGTCGTGTTTAGACGCGTGTCTCTGTTATTATTATAGGCAGCTGTCACCAGTGCTCGGAGTTGAGCACGATTTTCGAGAATTATATATGTGTTTCCACG
>NW_017299172.1:0-455 GCF_001594075.2 Trachymyrmex cornetzi
AGACACTGCATTTGTCTAAGAATTTTATTTTATCAAATGACGATAAAAATAAGTACTTTATGACCAAAAATAATGATATCGTTTCTATGATAAATGCTACTGTGTTTAAAAAGAAAATTCATGTATTCGGTGCGTGTTTACAAAATATATATGACTTTTTTGTCAAACCTTTTGCTTCGTCTCGTCTTAATATATACGCATCAAAAGGAAAGCAGATAAATACTATAAACGGAAATAAATATATATGTGATTTAGAAGCTCCAAAATTATATTCTTTTAACGATATAAAGTGTAAATTATTTTGTATACAATATTACTCTGAGTTTGTTTTTTTTTCCGTTAATACATACCCTAAATACATAAAATTACATGTAATAATTCATGTAGAATATATTGTATTTAAAAAAAGTATATTGTATATAATATATACAAACTGATTTTGTTTACATAGTAAT
>NW_017299172.1:9769-10043 GCF_001594075.2 Trachymyrmex cornetzi
GGTGGAAGGGATAGTGCTATCCCTTCCACCATGGTTGCGATCGATGTATTGATCGATGTATGGAAATCTATATAGCATATCACACAATACTTCATGTTGATGCTTTGTAGTTTTATAATTCTTCAAATATAACCTTACACACAACAGTCTTGCTGACATTTGGGCACAGAACATATATAAACAATTTGCGTTTTACTAAAAAACACTAAACGTAAGTGCGCATGAGCACCTGAAAGCTTCTGATTTGCTCAGGCATCTGATCGAGCCAAGATGG
>NW_017299172.1:10388-12951 GCF_001594075.2 Trachymyrmex cornetzi
AGGTTAGGTTAAGATAAAATATAAGAATATATGTTGAATTATACAGAATATATTATATAGAATATATAATAAAATATATTAAAAACAAAAAAAAAGTCAAAATTGTTATATTAAAAACTCTTATAGAACAGTATTCATAAATAATTAAAAAGATATTAAAATTGAAATTAAAAATACTCTTAAATAATTTACTGATGATAAAAATGTATCATTTTTTAATATTTGTAGCGTATGTATTATTTTTTTTCAGTGTCATTTGAGAGTTTTGCTTCGCGATATAGACGTATTTTAACATAAACTTCAATCACACATTTTATCAGTTGTATTCTATGATTATCGAAAATTTTTTTGTTTTTTATATGTTCCAACATAGCATCGTGCGTAAAAGCATAATCAATCACAGTATTAACGATTTTTAATGCTAAGAAATCTTTAATATCTTTTTTAACAAAAATAAGATGATTATTCTGTCTTATAATTTTTTCGCACGCGCTTGTAACTTTTACTACATCTTCCGAAGAAATCGTTAATTTTCCTGTTTTTCAATGTGATTAAATTTGAGGTATTATTCGTAGATGTTAAGAAAGAGGCACACGTTTAACATATTTTTTTATCACGCTTCAATTTTTTGACTACAAAGCCACTGATATACATTACAACATCTTCCACGTATGGACTGAGAGACCATAATGAATCTATATAATCATGGTCAAATATATTAGTAGAATCATGCAATTCGATGTACATTGGATCACAGTATTTTTTGTTGAAGATACATGCAATATATGAATATCGTTAATTAAGCAATTGCTCTTTTCCGATGCACTAATTTCATGCCTAATCATTAATCTTTTATATGCTGCTTCAAATTGTTGAGCGTTAGGATTGTCATTGAATCCTCCCCTACTTCTTATAGCGCTAAAATATGTCTCCAAATGATCTTGATTGAGCTTAAATGTTAATAAATAATTCAATTTTAATTGTTTCAAAACATCCCACAACTCAAATATATTTTTTAAACAGATAATGAATCCTAGAAAGCCAACTTTTCTATTACTTTTTAGAATCGGTAGGTTTTGTACAGTTTTTAAATCGCTGATGTATTGTATAATGTTATCAGCATGAGCTTTTAACTCATCATAGTTTTCATCTGTTACAGGTACTTTATAAATTGTCCTCTTTGCAAACTGACTACGCACATTCAAGGTATCAAAAGCATTATTGAACATCAAGCAGAATTCAGCCGTGTTTTCGGAAGAAAAAAATTGCTTAAAACCACTTTCGTGAACATATTTGAGAGCAGAACTAACACTTTCACTCAGAGTTTGAGCAGCTATTTTCACGTTCATTCTATTGTTTTGATACAAAATATGTTTTTTTAGTCAATTTTGTGCACGCAACCCTTCTTCTTCCTCTAGCTTTTGTAGAAGCACAATATCTTGCCAATAAATATCTCCACCTTTACTTTTCAAAATTTTGTAATCACCCAAAGTGCTTCGTACTAATTTTAACATGTGACATGGATCAAAGAAACAGAAAACTTTTTCTTTCGTTATGGGATTGGTGAAATACGGTTTAAAAGCAGAGCCTAATTCGAAATTTGCTTCTAAATATTTGCACATATTTATATTGACACTAGCTCCATCGAAAGTTACAGAATATACTTTTACTCCTGTCATTTCTATTAACTCGAAGCATTTTTCTAATAAACTAGCTCTCTTAGCTGCATTTAATGATTTCAACAAAAAATATCCTACAGAAATTTTCCAATGGCCATTGATCGCGACGAGCATGAAAACTAAAGCGTTTGTTGTATAAAGTGAATAATCCACATCGTTAAAGTCAGCATGATCAACTCCTAAATCAATGAGTCCATAATATCTCTGTCCATCATACGTTACTTCTTGTCAAATTCCTATTTCGTCTATTACGAGATTACACAGAATCGGATTGTTATTTGTTTTAACGTGACACTTTAGAGTTTCAAATGCTTCTATGGTAAATCCGGGACGTGCATTCAATACTGAATACCGTTTTCGAATAGTAGAGGATTCAGGTAAAAGATTACAAAAACTCTTTCGTACGTAATTGTAAGCCTTCGGCGAATAAAAGTTCAACGTAAGTGCAAATGCTCTTAATTCGGGTGAATATTTCTTTTTTTCCAGCTTTTTTACGTTGTAAAATTTCTCGCATTGAGTCTGGTAATTGTGTCTAAACAAAAACAAAGTGTATATTTTATTATTTAATGTACAATGTATTCAAAATCAATCTTAAGCCTACTGCATTATTACTAATTTCTGGATTGTATTTCAATTCATTATGATTCACTATTATATACAATTTTGTCAAAATGATTTGTTAATGTAATACCATTAAACGATCAGCAGCATCGCCTGATATAACATTCTTCTTTTTCAAATGATCTATCAAATCTTTCATGGTTTTAAGGGGATGCTAGACTGAAAATTGCCGGTAATTTTGCAGTTTGATTTGAATCTCAGAATTTACTTAACGGAATCAAAAATCCTTTTACAGGATTAAAATAGATGCAAAATTCTATCGT
>NW_017299173.1:0-325 GCF_001594075.2 Trachymyrmex cornetzi
TAAACTACAATTTGTATAAATTTTCAGAAAGGCTAGAGTCAAGAAGAAGAGCATAAGTACCTAAGGCTGAAGAAAATTTGAAACTTATTTAAAAAGCATAGTAAGAGACTCATTTTGCGTGCGTTAATTTGTAATTCCGGGATTAATTTGTAATATACACGAAAATATACGAGTTCTCGCACAATTACCAAATAAAAATTGAAACATTATATCCCTGAACATATGTACCAAAAAATTGAAAAAATGTAATAAAGATATTAGAGGAGAAAAAGAACAGTTTATAAAATTTATTTTAAGACTAAAAAGAATTATAATGTTCTTCAAA
>NW_017299173.1:730-1043 GCF_001594075.2 Trachymyrmex cornetzi
ATATATATATTATTAATATTTATTAATAAATATTAATATGTTATAAAAAAATATTATAAAACTATTGAAATATACAGTTTTTAAAATAAAAAGTAAATGAATAATTAGACTAATACTCGTTTTTACTGTTTTTAACTGTAAAGGGCCAATTTTCAATTTTTGAAAAAAATATCAAGATATCAACACAAGCATACTTCCAAAGAAAATATATGAGTGTCCTGGAAAGATATTAAAGATGGAACGAAAAACGTCATGTTTGAAACACATTTTGATTTTTTTAACGTTAAAATCATTGTTGCTATTAATGGAAGGG
>NW_017299174.1:0-263 GCF_001594075.2 Trachymyrmex cornetzi
CCTCGATCGCCACGTGCTAGTCTTTTCGCGAGATGAGTACCAGATCCACAAAATTGATATCCATGTATGTGTAATTCAAACGGAAGTGCGTTTATCGTTCTGTTAAGTAGACCATACGCGTAGGGCATTCCCTGGTATATCTTCTTTTATCGTATACAAGAACATTCGTCACAAATATCACAATTTTTGATAAGAAGTGATGAACCGTCTATATGTGTTCGTTGCGATGGAAGATTGTAATGCTTCAAACACAAGCGGCAACG
>NW_017299175.1:0-1105 GCF_001594075.2 Trachymyrmex cornetzi
AAAAATCACGACCTATTATCAAATCGAGGTCCGCGAATTCAGACGGGACTACATGACATAAGATTTCAAAAACTTTATTTGCTAATTTCTCAAACTGTATGCGAATTTCGCGCTTGCCGAGAATATTTATTGTTTCATTTGATAGCGCGCTAAATTTTCTGTTTTCTACCTCCAACGTATCTAACGAATTTTCCACGAATTTATTATAAGTTTTCACGGGCATAAATGTGATCGGGCTACCCGTGTCGATCAATGCGTTCAAATTACAACTATTATTTTCTAACGAACTAATTTTTATTACAGGTGTGCACAATTGCAACTTATCTGAAGATGTCAATATGCTAGCAGCTGTATCTTCCATCGTCGGGAGCGCAGCGGCGGCGGTGCTTCGTTTAGTGGCTGATGCACCGGCCGACAGTGACGGAGACGATGTTGTGGTACCGGTGAGCTCGTTTTTCCGTTTCAATTTGTAGCACTCCGCTATGCGATGACCCGGTTTCTTGCAGTAGAAACACGTCTGCGTTGGTTCTGCGTTGCCCTCGGATCCTTGCTCCCTTTTCTGATTTTTGAGCGAATTATTGTAAGGTTTCGTTCTGCGTTGATTCACCAATTTTTTCTCCAGATCTGCCGTGCCGTTGGTGATGATCCGCATCTTCTCCAAAAATTCTTCAACGGTGTCGGCTGAAAGCGTCAACGCCGTAGCTCTCATTGAGCTCTTCATAATGCCTCCGATTAGCAGATTAATGATGTCTAACTGAGGTAAATTTAATCTATGCGCCAATGTTAATTTGTCAATCGCATAGTCATCAAATGTTTCTTTGTAACTGTTCCACACGCGGGCTTCGATTCTTTTCATAGCCGCGCAGAATGGCAATTTGCGATCGAACATTTTAACTAACTCCTGTTTAAAGTAACACCATGATTCTAGAGCCGAACCGAGCTGCATATCGTACCACCTTTTAGCTGATTTTGACAATTTGCTTGACGCTGCTAACAATGTAACTTCGTCTGACGCTCCGTGCACTAGAGCGATTCGTTCGACTCTTTGAGTCCACACTACCACATTCTCATCCTCGGAGCCTCCGAATTCAGCGAGCTGACGGGC
>NW_017299176.1:0-268 GCF_001594075.2 Trachymyrmex cornetzi
AAGATTGAACGCTGCAAACGTCGTTTTTCTACGATCCTTAGGATTCGTCGTAAGAAATGAATCATGATATTTTAAATATTGAGGGTGAGCCCATCTTCGATGATCGTATTGTTAAGATCGAGACACACACTTACAATCCATACGCTAACACCACATTCGGATACAGCGATGAAATACGAATACCAATACAACATCAAGATCTGTACACATTACCATGTGAGAGTTTTCTTTACATCGAGGGAAAATTCTTAACGAAAAAACAGGATGG
>NW_017299176.1:579-785 GCF_001594075.2 Trachymyrmex cornetzi
AATACGTGCGCGTAACGATAACAATTGTATTTTGGCAGACGAATCAGTAGAACCTAAGATCACGCTATTAAAGATACAATGGAAAATGCCACGTGTAGTGTTAAACGATGTTAATAAATTATCACTTTTGCGAACGTTGGAAGATGGACGATATCTTAGCATGGGTTTTCGATCATGGGATCTATACGAATTTCCTCTGCTTCAAA
>NW_017299177.1:0-1054 GCF_001594075.2 Trachymyrmex cornetzi
CTAACATTTAATCCTATAATAGGTGAATCGTCAAATTCTGTCATTATTATAATGTTTGCGCTATGCTTTGATATACGATAGAAATTTCCTCGTGACTGAGATGACAGCTTCCTTTTGAATGATATTCATTCAAAAGGATACCTTCCTACGAATGATATCGAAGTTGTTTAAAGAAAGGCAGCTGTCATCTCAGTCACGAGGAAATTTCTATCGTATATCAAAGCATAGCACATGTAGCGCAAACATTATAATAATGACAGAATTTGACGATTCACCTATTATAGGATTAAATGTTAGATTTTAAAATCTTGCGTGAGGAAATGTATATAACTGTAATACCGAAAAAAGCGAATATATGTTGTGAGATAAGTTAGAATATGTATTGAAGCTGCCATGGTTTTGGTTTATGCATTATTTGTTTAATATTGAGAATGGTCTGATGACAGACCGAAACGTCTATTTATCATATTTATCATTAATTATGTATCATTAAGATGAGTAAAATAGAAATAATTTTTTAATAAGAATTCGCTATTTCAATCCTGCGCACGTGGAAAAAGCCATTTATAACCGAAAGTTATCTTGTAAATCGATCCACGGTTTATTATTTATTAATTTAATTATTTATTAATTTATTATAACGCGGCAGAAACATGCGTTTAAATCTTCCATTTTTTAAGTTCATTAGAATATACTATGGTTATCAAATTTGTGTGTTATTAAAAGAATGTATAAAATTAATGAAACAAAACATTAACGTAAGACTTAAAATACATTTCCTCAAAAGCTGTTTAAAAGAACGACTTATTCCGACACATCTTAAAGGAATTAATAATACCATTCGAACATCTCACGTAAAACTTATAAAGACAGCATAAGTAGGTTAAAAAATCAATGTGTGTTTAAGATTATGCGCGTAGAATTACATGATGCTTATGATCTCCTATTTAAAGTAAAAAATAATTTATTCAAGCACCAAAGACTAATATGGAGTTTTTTACCAGAACAAATATCTGCTTCTTTTTTTCAAAGGCAAGAAATTATTATGAATAGA
>NW_017299177.1:1064-1306 GCF_001594075.2 Trachymyrmex cornetzi
AAAATTATAGGGTAAATAAAAAATTAACAAACTTAAAAGCTGCTTCTGAACTATTAAGAAGGAGAAGTATAAAATCTATTAAATTTGGATTAGTTTGGTCAGAATCCACAAATATAAATGGGTAATTTGTTCCGTCAAAGATAGAAGAAATTTCTACTCAAACAATAGAGAATAACAATATAAATAATTTATATCAAATTGAGATTAGTCCTTTTGAATTTGAGGAGAATTTCTCCTTAAAT
>NW_017299178.1:0-1160 GCF_001594075.2 Trachymyrmex cornetzi
ACCTAGACAGCAACTCCCTCAATTTCCTAGACAAATTATTAGTCTGATCCCTCACGATTACCTCATAAGTGTCTCTATCATCCAGCAATGTCAACATCTTTTGTCTATACTCCCTTTTATCAATTGCTACCGTCGTATTTCCCTTATCAGATCTTGTGAGTATGATATCCTTGTTGCAATTCAGAAAGGAAACCGTTTCTCTCCACATTTCAACTAATCTATTTTTTAAATTATCTACTTGATTCAAAACTGAAGAAAGATTCTTAATAATAGGTATTGTACTATTTCTGACATCCAAACGGCTGCTACTATGTAATCTATTAATATTATTTTCTATACTTTTAATAAACTCTATTGTAGTCTTTTTTACATTAAAAGAAGGAAGAGAGAAATTTTCGCCCAATTGCAGCAGACACTGAACTTTCCATGGAAATGGAATTGATGTTAAATTGATGAACCAATTATTGTTTAAATTAGTCAAAGAAGAATAAGAACTATTAAATTTAATGTCAGACACCCCTACTCTCACATCAACTCTGTTATTATGTGAAAATTGGTCCGACAATCTGGATTGATCAAAATAATTTGGCGGCACGTTATCTTTTTTGTTACTATGAACAAAACCATGATTATCAACATCAATATTATAATGTATAGGATTGGTATTGAGAATCATTTCTCTTGTTCTTTTTTTCAAAAGCCAAACCATCTTTTTGTCCAACCTACAGAGTTCCTGTTCAAACAACCTCGTAAAATATATATTTTGTCTTCTAAAAAGGGCTTCACAGATATACCAGGGGATATGGAGAGAGATCTTTCTTATTAAATATAATGACTTTTTTCTTGAAAAGTTAATGGATCTATGCGCATTATTTAATTCTATATTGATTATCCGGTGGATGTACAATTGTGTCGAACTCGCGTACTTTTTAACAATTTTATAGTGTGAAAAATTAAGTTTATGTTTATGTATATAATATAAATGTTGCGGAACCACGTTCTCACGTAAACAAAACTTCAAAAATTTTATACGGATGTTATTCTTTACAATAATCATTTGTTGTTTGGACCACAATTTAATAAAAGTCAATGCAATAGAACCAAAAGTTAAAAAGATAAAATTGAAAAAAGAAGGATAGTGCTGTTGACACATTCTTTCA
>NW_017299179.1:0-7784 GCF_001594075.2 Trachymyrmex cornetzi
TTTATTTGTTTTCACTAAAACATTAAATATTAAAATATTAATAAAATATGCTTGAATAAATTACATTTTTACTGCTTTATGTAAGATTCATGTTTTTTGTTATGATTCTAGTTGCAATTTGTGGTAGATGACGTGAGCACCATTATCAAGGAAGCGATTGAAGTGTCAATAGGTGGCAATACTTATCAGCATAATAAAGTCAATCAATGGACTTCGAATGTGGTAGAAGCTTGCTTGGGCAATCTTACAAAATTACAGAAGGCCTATAAATATATCGGTTTGTAAGACTAAATTTTCACCTCAAGAAAAAGACTTTATATTAACATTGACCTTTACACATGTTTTGAAATATTTTTCTTTACATCTCTTTGATATTGAAGTATATAATTGCAGTGACTTGCACAATCATGCAGAAAAATGGAGCTGGACTTCATACCGCAAGTTCATGTTACTGGGATAATGCTACTGATGGCAGTTGCACAGTGCGCTGGGAAAATAAAACCATGTATTGTATTGTATCTGTTTTTGGATTGGCTCTATAAATTTATCTGTCTGCTTAACAAATTTTGCGTTTGAAAAGAATTCAATATTTTGGCAATTATGAGGTATTTAGTAAATGCCATACTTTCGAAAATAAAATGTTTTGTTCTTGTTCGATAAAACTTAATATTTTTGCAGAAATTAGGGAAATAGCAGAGTATGACTGCTTAAAAGTTACACAACGCAATGATTAATATATGTAATGTACTAAAATTGGACATGTATACACAAAATAGATTGTGCTGAGATATATTTAACTTTCTTATATTTACTTTAACGAAGAATGATATTTTTTATCTACAATTGTAACTTCTATAAAAGAATAAATGCAAGATTTATAATTCTTATATTATTGCACAATATAATTGTGCATGTTAGATGAGAAACAAGGTATATTTAGATTCGACAAATAACCCAAAATATATACAAAATGTTTCAAGGGATTTGTATTATAAACTTGTAAAAAATACTTTTTTTTTATGTTATTCTGTCATTTATTTTGACTATTTAAATGATTATTAAAAAACGAATTTGAACAAGTTTACATATGTACAATTTCTTAATTTATTGAATAATAATGAAGTAAATTTTTACTTTATTATATTTATTCAATTATATGTAATAAACATTTTGTATAATATTAGACTATTTGCCTTTGTGTAAATATAAATAAGTAATTAGAATTAACGAATTATTAAATTAGATATTATTTGCATTGATTATGTCGTCAAAATGGCGATAATATAGAAGTATTGATTTTGCTGTCAAAATAAATAAAAATAAATTATTTAAGAACGTTTTTTTTTACATATAGAGAACAATTGAACATTAAGTTCATCACAGTTTACAATTCTGTGGTCTGAGGTAGACTTTCATCATCGTCGCTTAGAATAATGTTATCATTTAAAAGAATTAAGTTGTAATTTAATTTACTTCCAAATTCATCATCAATGTACATATCTTCGGTCGTATATTGGTTGCCTTGTATGTTCTGTAATAAGGATCGAATAAACAATTTTATTAGTATACAAACATTTACTTGTTTACAAAAGTTGAAAGTAGAATTTATAACAAATTTCAAATTATAATTTCAATTTAGTTACAATCATTATGATTTGTGTATAAAATTTAAAATTGTCTACTTACTTTTTTATTTAAAACAGTTCTTGGGGAGGCATATGTTACCAAATTATTCAGTTTTGCGGGTAGAGAACGCCTTCTTGGTAAATCTTTCATTATAACACTACTCATAGGACGTATGTTAACATATTCTCTTTCATCTAATCTAATTTTTTGCGGAGTTGAGGTATTCCTGCTTGTAAATGTTATCTTATTTTGATCAGTCTTTTTCGTGGATTGTTGATTCTGTGATGTTTCAGATTCAATTGACGTTTTTGTAGTCGTAGAACTGAGCGTTTGGCTATCTAGGAAAGCTTGATTGAAGATTTGTTCGTGTTCTCCAGCAGTTTTGTTAATAGTTTTTATATCTTTAACTTCATCCATTGAAAGATCTAGAAAACTCCCGTTGCTAGATGTCGATTTTTCGATAACTTTGATCTCGTGGTTGTCATTATATCTTGTTCCATACAAGTTTTCAAATACAGTTTTGCATTTTTGTATATAACTTAAGTCTACTTTAGAAGGTGTTGTTGAACTTATTATTTCCGTGGCACGATCGAGGGCATCCTTTAAGTTTTGTATGGATTGATTTGAAGTGATTGAAATGTTTGCGGAAATGCTATCACTCATGGTTTTTAATGACTTTTTGTTATTTTCAGTACAATTACCTTTGATCATAATAAATAACTTATTTAGAAATGGAAAATTATATAAAAGTACATAAATAAAATTAATTTTATATTAATATTTAATATCACAAATTTTGAAAAATGAATCAATCTTGATTTACCTTTCTCAATTCCAATTATATATGTAGTATCAGCATTTTTTACATGTGGTGTGGAATATTGTACTTTATCATCATCAGTGATAGAAGTGTTGCAACAAATTGTTTGTTGCGATAGTAAGGAATCCTGAAAGTATAAAATAATAAAATATACTTAAGAGTTTTGAAATAGTATATAACTAATATAATATTAAAAATAATATTATGTACATACTTCACTGTGTTCTTTACTGTTGCGTCCCATTCGTGATAAGCAAATTTCTTTTTCTTTTCTCCATAATGTTGACTCATAAAAGCTTTTAGCATCAGAATGCAAAACTTGAGGCTGCATTATTGCATGTTTAATACTGGAAGGCATGCCCGTGTATGGTGCCTGTGGGAGGAAAATAATTTATATGAGTAAACTAATAAATATTACTGTGTATATGTTTATATTCTGCGTATACATATTCACTCAAATTTCATATTTGTACATTACAGTTAATATAAAAATGTACTGTATATTTTAGACAAATATTGATTTATGTATGCATCACTAATAAAATTTTAATCGAAATAAAGTACCTTTCGCCGTGGTGTGCATAATTTTGAAATAGCTCCACCATATTCACTAGAAGACTTATTGCATTTAGGTTCTATAGCGGTTGTATGATTAGCTGGTTTACATGGTACATAGTCAAGACTTTTTTCTTGTGACAATAATGAGCTTGTAGCTTTCGGATCTATACAAAATTATAAGAGTAACTAAAAGCTACAAGATTTTGAAGTATAGAGAATAAAAAGGAATCTAAATTATATTCATTTGATACATTCTTCTCGATTGTCTCAATACGATTATCGACATTTTGACATTTTTATTTCAATCTAATTAATATATAACGTTGCATAAGCATTAAGTTAATTAAATTTGTAAAATAACTGTTTGCAACAGAGATATAATGTAACTATAAATGTAAAAATGTTAAACATAAAAATGTTAGTAAATATAAATATATTCAAAATTTATATATTAATTTCACTTACATGAGGTTGAATAAGAAAAAGTGGAGTCGCTTCCGAAGAAAAAGTCTTCCCTTCTACTGGCTATCAGTTTTTTTAATCGTTTTATATTAGCACGTGCATCATTCTTTTCATCTAAATCTTGTACTATATTTGAAATTTCTGCACAACGAGTGCAAGGAGTGGTAGTCTCTACCTTAATTATGGGACTCACGACACTATCATTGATTACAGTCATTTTCTTCATATTTTTAGAATCTAAGTCTCCATTGCATTGCTCTTTCTTAGATTTGAGAAGTTGACTGGACATAGATTTTTTTTCTCCCATAGGCTGACATGATTGTCCAGTGAATGGTTTTATGGTCAACATCTTATTTTGCGTGAGAGACATAGAAGAAGTCTTTTGATATAGTGTATCATTATATAAAAGATCATTATTATTTCTGTTTTCATTTATAAACGTGTCATTCTTCTCTTCTTCATATATCATCTTAAAAAAAAAATATAAGTAAAATTGTAACGACGCATCCTAGTGAACAAAGAATTACTGTACGAAAAACCAATAATCGACAAAAGCTATGCAAATTCTAAAAATTATATTGCTAAATAATTATATATTATATCTATTGCAAATTTACCAGCAGCCTATGAAGTTTTTTTCCTATTCTGTCCATATCTAACATTATCATTGTCTCATCAGGATGCAATCCAGCCTCTAGTAAGCTACGGAGGATCGATGGGACATTCTGTAAATTTATAACAATATCTCGTTTTCGCACCATGTGCTGCCGTTCTACATTTGATTGATCATATCCGCTCCACGGTACATTTCCTATGGAATGTTATATAATAATCATTATTAAATTACTATCAATTATTTAGTTCCTTTTGATGCGATTTTAATATTTTATTTAAAAAACTTTATAATTATTTTTTTTATTAAAAGATAAGAAATTATATTAATATACTATATGTATAAAAGTATATATACTATTAGTGTAATGTACTTGCCTGTACACATTTCCCAAAGTAATAGCATCAAGCAGTAAACATCAATTTTTTTATTGGGTTGTAGTCTGTAGCATATCGCCGGTGCTTGCCACTTAAAATTCTCTAGTCGTAAATATTTTTCGAAATCACGTTCTACATAAGTCTAAAAACAAAAGAAATAATAGCAGGTATGTTATTATAAGAAAAAAACAATATTAAAAATGTATTTTAATATTTCATATTGAGTTATACATCTTATGAATATTCTTTATGTATTACCAATATTAAATAAGGAATAAATCTAATTAAAAAATTGCGACATAAATTTGCAAGACTTTTGGGATAAGATAAAAAAACTGTGATTAATAATATTTAGATTTTTATATTCAAACTTTATAATGCAATTAGTTATATAAATATAGTAGTTCTAAATTTTTTCTTTTGATTCTTATTTGTCTTCGCGATAAGGTTTTTTCGACGTGATTCTATGTTAAGTATAGTCCTTATTGCTGAAAATAATCTATCATATTTAATTGCGATTATAAGTTCCGCGTTCCAGACAGCGCATGCGATTAGCATCGACACGGTACAGCGAATTTATTCAGAAACGAACATTTTGTCGAAAACAATGCCAGTCGTTTCCGTTGGTGAAACGCTCATGGGTGTGTCACGGAATCGCGGATATGACGTGATCCGTTTCATTACAGTCTATTCTGTCTGTGAACTTTTTAAATCTGCTAACACATGATTTTAAACACGTAAAAGTGTATTCGTCGCGTGCTTAAGTTGATAGATGTGAATAAAAAAATATGCATATCTATTGTTTCATTAAGGAATAATAAAGTTACTTAGGTAACTAGTAGTTAACATCATTTAAATTATACATATAACGCAGAAGTAAAGAAATACATAGATGTATATATGACAATTTATTACATATATTTGTAGCAAAATATCTTATAAATTTATATAAATTCTATACTTTAGCAAATTATTTAGATCGTTCATAAAAAGATACGTGTACAGATTCGTACTTAATTAAAATAATTAACATTTAATATGATTTACGTTTACATGAAATATTTCAAAAGTATATACTAATATTTTGAGAATGCAGTAAGGCATAAAAAAGCTTAAATTTCACATACTTTTTCCATTTCTCTAGCCAGTTCCCATCCACCAAGTTTGATAGTCGTATCGGTTGCAAAATAAACGCAGTGTGAGCTAATCGCTGTGTGTATGTATCCTCGCATATGACAATATTTTAATGCGTCCGCCAATTTTATACCGATTTGCATAATTCCTGGTACGTTTATTCTTTCGCCTTGCTCGTGCATATAATTGTACAATGAGCAGTCGATGGATTCGAAGATTGAGACGAGACCATGCTCGCTTGTATATGTTGTAGCCATCAGCAGTAATATATTAGGATGCCGAATTTCACTACAATAATTTCAAAATTATCATGTTATATAAGACACACAGGATGTCCTGATTATACTATTTTTTAAATAAAAATAGCTTCAGTCATTACAAATAAATACAATAATAAAAATAGCTTCAGATATATTTATCTTAATATGAATCTTAATATATATAACATTTATAATAAATTGAAGAATTACATATAACAATAACAATTTTCGAAGAAAGATATATCTAAAAAATCTAAGAGTATAAAAATTAGAAATATAAAGAGCATCACAAAATATACAGGAATGTAATCAGAAAAAATTTTATTATAAAACTAAAATGAAAAAACTAAAATGAAAAAATAAAAGATAGGGAAAGGAAATATTAATCATAAAAAATATTAATTAGTAATATATATATATATATATCCACAAACTTGAATTATATAAATGGTGTTTTTACTACAGAAATAAGATAAATATTAGAAAATTGCGACGAGATATTTCTTTCTAATTACGATCTCCAAAATTAAGAAACGAATCTTGAATGATAAGCTGGCTGACTCTTTGTACATTTTCCCTTTATTATTTTAAAAACGAGTAATTTTTATGTATCCACTTTTTAAATATGTGATAGAATGACTCTTACTTAAGGATTTCCACGTCTGCTTTTATAGCATCCCGACATGTTGATAAAACATGCCTCTTCAGCGTCACTTTCGTATTGTTCCATTCTGCAGAAACCAACTCGAGACATTTGTTCTCCGTGCCTGCAATACACCCAATCTCGAATATTTCAGCA
The DNA here is from genome assembly GCF_001594075.2 of Trachymyrmex cornetzi. NCBI lineage: Eukaryota > Metazoa > Arthropoda > Insecta > Hymenoptera > Formicidae > Trachymyrmex > Trachymyrmex cornetzi. Next base: position 6,650 of record NW_017299179.1, read on the forward strand.
GCACGTATGTGTGGCACACCTGGGATAAAGTGTCCGTGTATTTGCAGCTTTCGATTGTCTTTTAGAGCGGACTGCTCAGCGTTTTGCTCCTTGGATAAATAGACAACCCAGTCCGGATCGGTAATCTCTCCGTTAGATGTTTGACAATGATTCGCAAACTGTTGTAATAAATTTCGACAATATTCACTGCAAGAAAACTTAGGATTAGTCTACTAATCTTATCGGATGCAAGTAGATTTAGCTGAAAGCTATATCACTAAAGAAAAAATGCTACTTGTGTATGAATTATCTGTTTGTTTTTTTTCACATGGAAAGACAAGAAAGAAAAATAAGATTGTTCCATTTTCCAATAAACTGTGTGATAAATCTACTGGATAAACAAAAGAGTAAAAGAGTAAGAGTATAAGAGAGTATAAGAGAGCAAGACAGTGAGTTGAAATTTACCGAAAGGTGGAACAACTCTAAATTGTGTAAAAGTTCAGCTAAAAAGAACAAGTTCATAAAATAAAATTATATATATGTCACTTTAAAATTTATTCGCTTGCGGAGATAACTTTTACACGATTTAGCAAAAATTACCGAGTTATACTGAAGGCATTGTTCATAATTACTTTGCACGAATTACAATACGACAGGAACGAAGCAATATTTTATTAAAAAGAAAAGAGTAGATATGCACCAGACACGATTATTTGCATAACTGAGGAAACGAAATGCCCGTGGCAACCATCATAGTACAAGCGGAGGTATCGTGTCAAGTATATTATGCAAATGTGCGTATAATCGACTTTATAATTTTCAGATATATACATTAAACGTTACGTTGCGAATATAGGTTGCTATGCAATTAAGTATATATTAGTGAATTTATTCGTTTTTATACAAATCATTTTTTAATTTTGTAAGTATATAAGTATATAAACTCTGATGGAAAATAAAATAAACTAATAGCGTATTTCACTGGCAGAGCTGGTGCGCACTCAGTGCACTTTAAAGCTGTTGTACACAAATCGACGTAAAATGTTTAATAAAAATATAGAAAAAATTAAACCACGAAATCCTTAATATATTTTATTGTGATATTTGATAAAATATACATTGGGTATTTTATTAACTGATCTCTCACTTTTACAGT
>NW_017299179.1:7813-10130 GCF_001594075.2 Trachymyrmex cornetzi
TGCACTGAGTGCGCACCGGTTCTGCCAGTGAAATACGCTATAAGTAAACTTAATATAAATTATAAAGTATAAAATAAAATATAAAGAGCAATGCTATATATATTCAAATTTTCAAATTATGGAGTAGAAACTGAGTATTTTACAATCAGAATTAACTTAAAAAAATGTTGATGTCTAATGAGAATCTATAGTCGCTACGAGAATTCTATGAGCTGAAAATTTAGATGTAAAAGGATTTAATATTTGTTTTTTATAACTGGTGTAAACTTGTGGAGCAAAGTAAATGAAAGTCTAATAGCCCTTCTACAATAAGCCGCAAATCAGAAGTTCTAAACGATCTTAAGTTATAATCGGTGAAGTTGGCCAATAACTTGAACGACTTGGTTAAGACTGGTTAAGACTTCTGACGTTCTGACTTGCGGCTTATTGTAGAAGGCCCATTAAAGTAAAAAAAATGAAAGTCTAAAGGAGATTAAAGAACAAAATAAAAAATTTAAACTAAAAAATGTATCAATTTAAAAATATTACATTTATGACTGTATAATCAACAACCAGGAAGATAATTGAAAATTACTAAGATTAATTAAATTAGAGCAGAAGTTTAAAAAAGTATGATTTGGTACATAATCTTCAGAGAAAGTTTCCTTGAATGTTAAAGGTAAATACATTATTTAATGTGCCTTCCAACAAGCGACACAGTGCGACACAGTGATAATTTCATCTTTGTTTAACATTGGCAAACAAGGATGTAATGATCCAATGTGTCATTTGTGTCGCTTGTTGGAAGGCACCCTTATAGGCCTTCTACAATAAGCTGCAAGTCAGAACGTCTTAACCAGTCTTAACCAAGTCGTTCAAGTTGGCTATTGGCCAACTTCACCGATTATGACTTAAGATTGCTTAGAACTTCTGACTTGTGGCTTATTGTAGAAGGGCTGTAAGGTTTCATTAAATTTATCTTTAGATGCTCAGCAGTTAATGACATAATTCGTAAAGTATCTGAAGATAAATTTAAGCAAGCCTTAAAAATAAGGCCTGACTATGAATTCGGGCATTAATTGTCGATATATCGTTTCATCTCAGAGTTCTTGCAGTAAACTAATATACCTGAAAGAGCGGGGAATCGTGCGTGGGAGAGTCCCACTGTCTGTGGGAAATTCGAAATTTTCCATGTGACAAAGCAAATTAATCTCTGGTGTCTTGCATAGATTTTTGCATAACCAGCGTTATGAACATTAATCAGTTTATAAAGCAAGTGTAACTAATCGCAGAGTTGACGTCATTTTTCATCACATAAATCGTCGTTGGCAAAAATGTATATATTTACTGTGAAAAAATACGCAAGTTAGTTGTCTGTTTTGCATATATACAAGGCACAGTAACGAAAAATTCGATAAAGATGCTCTCGTTACAATACAGTATGTACAACAAAATAAAATTTACCAATTAATAATGAGCGTATATTTATAAGTACCTTGATACGGAAGTTCAACAAATTAAGGATACGAAGTGATGCGAAGTAAAAATTGTCAAAAATCCAGATATCAATTCTTAAGTATACTCAAGTACACTTATGACATTTGTGTTTGCGTTGGTTCGTCTTTACGTTTCAAATACTTTCTAGTTTCTACTCTTACCAGAGAGGGCATAAGAATATGCATAATAGAATTAACCCGTAATCACACAGAGATCGCTGTCTTATGCCTCCGGCACACCAGCGCGATGTTCGTCGCGCGCGACACGCGATATCCAATGAGTGTACAGCTTTACCGATGTTCTCATAATGCGCGATTGTGATTGGCCGCTGGAATCGAGGCGTCGAAAAGCGTGCGAAAGAAATGTCGGCGGTAGGATAAATTTCAGTTCCCTTGCCGAGTTATTTATCGCTTAACCCCGGATCTACAATAGGTGTTTTAAGCCTTGAACCGTAAGAAATTGACCAATTAGAGTCGAATGCGAGGAGAATAATTGATTGTGATTCGACCATTCCTTATGGCTTAATAGGCTTTCTACAATAAGTAATTATCCAAGCTTTAAGTCTTATGCCGCAAGAAATTGACCAATCACAGTTGAATATAAGAAGAATAATTGACTATGATTGGTCGATTTCTTGTGGCTTAAGACTTAAAGCTTAGGTAACGACTTATTATAGAAAGTTCATAAGGCTTAAAAATCTATTGTAGATCCGGGGTAATCCGACTCTCGAGGGTGCTGCACATTCGCTATCAGCATTCGCGATTGAAGCTGGAAACACAATAGACACAGGTAATAGGCACAGGCAACAGGGAATAACGAGCCGTCCAATCAGAGCTCTGGG
>NW_017299179.1:10189-30359 GCF_001594075.2 Trachymyrmex cornetzi
TGCCTATTGCCTGTGTCTATTGTGTTTCCAGCTCAACACAAACGATCGCCCGAAGTGTGGAGATCTCCACAGTTCTGAGAATTAGAAAAAGATAAAGAGTAAGTTGAACTGAAATTAAAGTTAATCTACATTGGTAGAAACGGGCCATAGACGCGTATTGCTGGATTCACACTGCATCCGGTTTGCGTCATACGACGCAAATTGAATGCAGTGTGAATCCAGCATATCGGAATCGACTGATCAAATGGCGTTTTGTGCTCTCCTATTGGTAGAGCGGGTGACGTCAACCAATAGGAAAGATTAATCCAACCCAGGTTGGTGCAAACCCGATCGGGCCGAAAACGCTATAACTTTAATTTCAGTTCAACTTACTCTTTATCTTTTTCTAATTCTCAGAACTGGAAAAAGATGAAAAGTTAGTTAAACCGAGATTAAAATTAAACTGTATTGGTGGAAACAGGCCTATTTATATAGATACTATAGATACGTAATGATTTCCCGCGCGAACGAAATTGGCGCGAACGACGTGAGTGGAACAAGGAGGGTGGCGAAGCTGCAACTCGCGTCACTTCACAAACAAGTTCGAATGGCGGAGACAGTTGAAGAATTGGTGGTGAAATTCGTGGTCGAATTTGTGCAGAATCACGACGCGGACGAGGTCGAAAGGAGTCAAACGACGATCAGTTTCGGATAATGCGTCGAAATAGCCTCTCGAGGATCCACGTAGGCACGTAGATCCATCTTAATCCTTATGTGACTAGAATGTGCGCAGTGTGTGGCGTAACCATATTTGGCGAAGATCAAAATCGATGCGCAAGCTAAACTTAAGGGGGGAGGAATGTTTCATTGTCTCAATTTTTACCTTCTAGAAGCTTCGTTCATGCTTTTGTTCCTCTCCCCTCATATTTGACTTGTACACCACTTTAATTTTCGCCAAGGCAGCACTCCATGTAATTTTCTATAAAATTTTGTTCTGCAAAAGGAATGTAAAAGGATCAGATATCCAGAAGAGTTTATTATGTTATTTTTGCATTTTTTTCTTATTGAGGTAAATAATGTAAATTTATAAGTAAATAAGAATTTACTAGTTAAAAATATTTCTAGTTATATTAATATTAAATAAAATTAAAATTTTTTTTGAGTGTCTGAGCATCTCATCTACCAACTTGCGTATCTTTAAATCAATCTGTAGTGTCCTATAAAGTTAATAAATTATCTTCGCGATCGTACGTATGTCATACGTGACGTGCTGCGTACACGTAATGGCGTCCATGGACGCCGATGTATCGGTCGTGAAATTCTCGGTTTGAAAACGCAGATTCGAAATTATTCTCGTTGAAATTCGGTCAGATGCGATAAGCATCGTGAATAGCAATGGATTTTGGGAATTTAGATGTTATTAGTGACTAAAAAGCTCTTGTAATACCGAAATCCTGGTACGAAAGTGAGAGATTCATCAAGTGTATTTCATGCGATCGTAGAATCAACCATACGATACATGCTTTACATGTGCATGAGTTAATTAGATGCAGGGTATTTTTATATGCGATAATTTGTGCAATTATCGATATGTATATCCGTAATAATTGGCTACATGTTTGTGCATTTAGTAATCGACAGTGGTCACGAATATTCTCTTGATCGTTCTCATTGGCATAATTTCGATTAAAAGCAAGAGTTTGTGTAATTAATATGCGATTGTTATAGTACCAAAATCATGTATGTACATTTTCGTTTAATATTTTTATTTTCTATCTATTTCTCCTAATGTAGTTTAATGTAATTTTAATATCGATTTTACTCTTTCTCTAATTTCTAATTTTTAGAATTAGAAAAAAATATAAAGTGAGTTATAAATTGAGATTAAATTAATCTAAACTGGAAAAGAATTGGCCATGGTTTAGTCATCAATAATTGCTCACAGTTTGAAAATGCGAAGTACCCATAGTAATGTCGCAATTTATCTTGTAAGATTATCTTTATGAATTAATTTCGATCATTGAGGCCAAGATTATTATTTATAATTGGCATCTTGCTTGTTTTGTGGGTTGCAAGTCATTGATAAGCTCGAGGTACTTAGATAGTTCATTTACAATCACTACAGAAATCAAATATTGCTACTTTATAATAATCCCCCTCACACAATTAACATGTCTTGAATTAATAAATTTATTAAGATTGTTACAAGAGTATATATGTGTATGTGCGATATTAGCGAATCTAAATATCTGAATAATTGAGAGATTCAAAGTATTCTTCTTTCAGTGTAAAAGTTCATATTCAAGGCACAACTTACATCTCTGAATTTGATCCCTGATTCGTAATGTGTAACCAAAATACACGACGACAAAATGGACGACAAATAATTCGAATGGAGGTAAGGGCGATGTACGTGCTATGGACAATTAACGTAAAGGAACTAAGGAAAACGTTCAGCACGTCGAGGGTATGTCAATTTCTTTATCTTTTAGATATTTGATTTTCTTGATAAAAAAGAAATCAGCATAATGTAAAATGAGGTAAATTTATGGAAAAGATTCATATATAATATTGTGAGTGTAACTCACAGTTGTGTTATTTATAATTTATTTTCAAATATATTGTGCATCCTAACATTTAAAATATATTAAAATATTATACTGTATGATGAATTTGTATTATCTTTTATTGTTAAATAAAATTTGATTAATTATATATTTTTTCTGCAAAGCATATAAACAGATTTATACAAAAATACACATTATAAGTTAGAGAAATTAAAATATAAATCGATATTATTTAAAAATCATATAAAATTATAAAAAATGTTATATGCTTGTATTTTAATAACATATATTGATGTATGAATTAACATGTAATATTTTCATTTAAATATGTTTTTCCAAAAATTTACTTCTTAAAATAAAATTTGTGAACTATAAATAATAATCATAATTTTTAATCCGTATTTTGAAAAATATTACGAAAATGGCTGCTGAAAGCGCCTTTGGATCTGTGCGTAATTATTTGTAATAATTTCGAATTTTAAAAACATAGAAGAGCTCAGAAAAATTCAATTATTTTTTGCTCAGAATAAGATCCAACAAGAGTTCTAAATGATCTTCTTGTGTTATACTTGCTAGTTGAATAAATGTTTTTACGTGCGGTATGCTTTACGACATAAACTAAGATATAAGCCTCCTTTCTTTTTACGATAATTGTGAACAGATATGCAAACATTCATATTTAAAAGATATGCAAGAGCAGGTATGCGCACTTACTTGCGACCGTCTTGCGGCATTGGTGACGTGGACTGTACATCCCTGTCCGACCGCGTGGCTGTTCTGGGAAAAAAAAAAAACCGATATATCTGAGATTTATTTTAAATGATACTTAGCATTCTAATTGCATTCTAACTTTGAGTATATGTTTTCTTGTCGCCCATAACCAATTACTTTTAATTTCGTTGATAGTACATTTGATTTATCGAATTTATTAAATTTTAGATTCTTCAATTGCTCTCTGACATTCATATGTAATACTTTCCATAATAATATATTGGATGAAGATACAAATTATCAGTATTGTTATTCGTATCAAAATTTCTTTGAACAATCGTACGTTTTGTTTTTCTATGTACAACTTAACATTTTCTTAAAAAAACTTTTCAATGGACAAAATTGGAATATTGTATTATAATATTAATAGTAAACATTTTGTTTGTTAGAGAAATCTAATTATATGTGCATTATATGTTTATGAGTTGAAAAAAAGAACATTTTGAAGATAATGTATTTGTCATCGATTTTAAATTTCAGTAAAATAAAAAATAAAAATATATAGATTTTATTCCGATTATTTTAAATTTAATAATGTAATATATATATAAAACTTTTAATTATTTATAAAATTTTAAATTTAATTTGAATTAAAAAATATAATTTAAAATTAATTTTTAATTAATTTAAATTCACTTTAATTTAAAATGAACAAAGTTAAATGTGAAAACATTACGTACATAAGTATTACTTTAGGATATTGAAAACTACAAAATTTGCAAACTTTAAATAAATCTTAGATATTTGGTAATTATATTTGACAGTCTGTAATATTATTTTAATATTGATTAATTTCTTTAATTCATCGATATTTTATCAGTTTTATTAGAAAGCTAATTAAATTTCAAATGTTTTTAAAGAAATCATCTACTGTGCATAGATTTTCAAGAGGCAAATAATAAAGGTTTCCGATGTCAGTAGGACGAAACTGTATCGTGAAACAGAGGCAAGAACAAAAACCGGTAGAAAATCGATGAATTGTACATCCATGGCAATTGCTGCGCGACCGCAAGATCGATCATATCTGCGAACTTGCACTTTCCCCGACGATTCGTTCTCCACGGATCACAGAACAACGGCGTCTATTACTTCATGACGTGAATCATTTCAGATTCTCGTTAACGCTTCTCTCTTCCCTTTCCCTTTCTTGCCATTTCACTCTGGCTGATATCAAAGATTAGGGATAAAAATACGACTATCAATCTCAAGTAATAATAATACATGGAAAAATATCGTTGTTAATAAGTTAATACGTTGTTCATAAAAAAATTATGTTTTTATGATTAACACTCTTCTAAATGAAAGAGAAATCTAATTGTATGTGCATTATACGACAGCAAAAAAAATTAATAACTTGCATCTTTTCATTCTTATAATAGTCAATGCACATTGCTAAATCATGAGTTTTAATTATGATTGATTGAAATATTTTTAACGTCTTTTATTGAGAAATTTATGTTTCTACATCAAATTTTAATAAGGGATCTTGATGAATATTCTGAACGATTGAATTACTTACTTTTTAATCCATCTAAATGACAATAGTTTCTTCATCGCACACGAGTATTCACGAAACAAAGTTGTGTATCGTAACAATCATGATTTCGTACTAATCTGAGATTAGGCTTGTCAGTCTTAAGAGTCAAGATCAACCTTGGAAGGAACATGAATATCAACAAACTTATTCTGTAAGCAATATTTAATATATACATATGTGTGTATATATATATATATATATAAATATACACATGTGTGTGCGTATGATACTATTTATTCTTTTTGTAACGGTAATGAATAACACTTTAAGATGCGAGATGAAAGAAACGGATGCCAATAATTTAAAGAAATTTATCGATATTAAGATAGTATTAAAGATTATCATTTGAATATAATTATCTGTTTAAAATATTTTACTTTAAATTTTGCAAAATTTTAGAATTTATAATACTCCAAAATACTTGAGCATGTAACTTTTTTATGTTCAATTTTGTTTATTTTAACAATAATCTTAATAAATTAAAGAAATCAAATTAAATTTAAATGAATTTTAAATTAACTGATACGAAAGATATGTAGTTATCGATTTCTATCTTTTATTTTATTAAAGCTCTAAAATCATCAAACTATTTTATTTAACACAAATTTACACAAAATAATTACGTTTTGTATATTATTAAAACCGAGATTGATCTAGTACGAACGTATCAATTGTATGACTTATTGCGAGCGTTTACTTATTTATTACACAAAATAGATTTCACGATTTTCATGGTTTTTGAACATACATATAAATCATATTCCGAACGAAAATAATATATTATAAAGGAGTTCCAGTCGGTAGAAAGTTTCTTTATATTTTAAATTGTCTACGCAATTACCCGGCAAATTTAATTTAATATGAAATAATTTTTGTTGGATTATGATTATAATAGGAGAATATATAGTGCTATTATTATTCTTATAGAAAATAGTAATATGTGATTATTTATGAAGTTACAACGTCTCTGTGCTGATCGTTTATATGCCTCATTGAGCACCAGCTGAAAGTTTATATAGGAAGATACCATAAATTTACGTACAAGATCATTCGCCGTAGAAATCCATTTATGTAATATCTCTAAGAACTATATCAAATTTTATGTACAGCTGTAAAAATTTAATATTTAATGATATATTGGCGATATCTGCTAATATCATCAGTATAGACTTGACAATTATAATATTTCTTCCAAAATAGAAAAGATATGTATCAACCATTTTGTTTTTATAAATCAAAATAAGCGATTTTTTTGTTTTATTCAAGGACGTTATTTTTGTGAGATAATTTTTACACTGTTAAATTTTATAGGGTCAAATTAACTCAATGCGAGTCCGCCACTGCTCCTACTCAATAATATCATTATTTTTTTACTAAAACAATGGTTATATTTGACACTATACAGTATTAATTTAACATTATATAGTGTCAAATTTAATCATTATTTTAGTAAAAAATAACGATATTATTGAGTAGGAGCAGTGAGGACTCGCATTGAGTTAATTTGACCCTATCAAATTTAACAGTGTAGATTTATGTACTTTTATTACGTGAAAAAGATTAACAAGTGTTTATTACAATATTTTTTTAGTATTTAATATGTTCAAAAATATGGTAATAAACATTTTTATATAATAAATGTATATAAATCTCTAAAAATTACCTTTTATTCACATTAATTTGCACAAGATTATAGTATTAAAGTCAAGATCAGTCATTGTAGGACAGTTTATACAAGATTGCATTTGTCCCGGTTTAGATAAAGTTTTTCATCACCTCTATATTCGCAAACTTCACGGCTTTCTTTGTTACCCTAGCTCAATAGGATAATGGCTGTTTCTTTTTACTTGTCGCCGGCGCAATTCGCGGCTTTAAATACCAGCAGTGCAATTTTTTAGCGGTACGGACTAAGTACGGTAATGCCGCACGATCTCGCGCCGCTCGACGAAGAGATAATGGCAGTCATTACGAGCTGCGAGTACACGGTCGGTTAAAATGTCTAGTTAACGGTACAATCTCCATTGCCCAAATCCACAGGGGGCCCATCCGCTATTCTTTCGACCGTAATTAGCCTGTGTCTTCGATACGCTCGAATTTTTCGGAACATTTTCACGAGATGGAAAGCAATCAAGATGTTGCGCTACGGAGAAGAGAAACTCATGCGGAAGTGCAAATCGTAGAATCTCTCCCGCGCGTGCACATGTTCTTCCGCTTATGTTACTCATATATCGTATACCCAATACACGTCTTTCTTTCTCATGCAGTACCCAATACACGTCTTTCTTTCTCATGCAGGCGCAGCATCGATTGAGCGAACTGCTGATATCACTTAATTATCTTTATGTAAATTTGAATTGAGATATCTATCGCGATTATCGCGATGCATTTCTCTTCCGTTCGATAACGTTCGTAGATATCGAGCTCGATAGAATAGGGATTATAAATTCAGTTCATGTTGCCATTGTATTTTTCAGAGAAATATTTCCTGAATTCATTTCTGAAAGAGACTTCTGAAAGCGCCTAATAAAGGATTTTTCGTAAAACATACAAAATTAATTGTAATAGAAACAAATTGTTTTGATAGATATAAAGAAGTACATTATTTTAAATGATATATATAAGAGTATTTCGTTGCAAAAGATATTTTGAGTTTAATTTGTTAGGTCTGATGATTCTATTCGTTTTATATAGAGTATATTGTTTTATATTGTTATGTGCTTCTTTTTATAATTTGTAGTGAAAAATTTAAATGCGTAATAGGTAACGAAAGAAATAACACTGTGGATGCCAAATTATTTTTTAGTATAGATACTAGCGTTATTTAATAATTCGTTATATGTAATAAATTTTGATTAATTATTTGGCGCTTTTATCAATTTATTTGATATCAGTATCAGCGACCTTCACCTCATATCGAGCATACGTCGATACAAAGTAGATAGTTAGATACTGTTTTCTTAAATCAGAAAATTATCCAAATTACTCTCTTTTTTAAAATATATGAAGATAGTGATGGAAATGGTATAACAAATATTCAGAATACTTAAAGCAAAGTACATTAGTTTTTTTTTTAAATTGCACAATTCATCAATAAAAGAGATAATAAATAGATGTCAGAAGTTTGATTTGATGCGTTAAAAATATGATAAAATTTTAAAAAATTTAATTTCTTTTGTAATGAATTATGATATCTCTCACGTTAATAAAATAAGTTTACATTGCTATATATCATTTATAAGAATCTTGTACTCTTAATCTATTTTGGTATCTATATAATGGCATATTGCTACTGATAGGATCATCACAACACAATACGTTTTTGTGACAATCGATTTTGCTCTAGATATTGTTATGAACAAAGCATAACTTCAGCAAATAAGTACTTAATTCTACAATAAATATTTGAAAACGCAAGTGCCGAAAATGAATTGAGATGTAAAGCAGTCCATGTAATTATTAAAAATAAACTCGAGCAACTATCATAATTTTAATAAATCGAAAAATGGATTCAAATCAAATGCATGAAGAACATCAAACTTGGAAATTGTGATACATTTTCTCTATTTCCACCAACATTTTTTCCAACACTTTTTGGCACTTTTCTCTTGCATTTTCAATTTAATATGAATAACAACTTACTTGAACCATTTAACTATCTTGCATACACCCATGTTGCACGTGGTTTCACACTGCTAAACTTCGACAGGTTGATTGACGTCGCGTAGTGCTGATGAGCACTACGAAACTCGACTGAAACATGCACGAGAGTGCCGCGCGCGATCCTCTCCCTTCTCACGAACTGCGAAACTGCGGTGGTAATATGTACTGACGATACTTTAGTTCTGATAGTTGCGATGGGCGTAGTTTTAGGCACGGCTCGCCAATCGTTCCCACTCCGTTCTTTCATCCTGTAGCTTTCGATTGACTGACTAATCCCACTGCCAAAAAACAGCGATAAACAAAAGGAAGTATTAAAGTACTGATTTAAAGTTGGAAAATCTGATTCATTTAAGCATCTACAAAAACACTCATAATCAGAAAGAAGTCAATTTTTTAATATTCACATGAAGGACGATTTTGTTGAAGTATCTAAAAATTTAGGTAGATACAGATCTGAAAATAATTATATTTGGACCATCAAAATAATTATGTATAGGGACGTTTAAACTGGTTGTTAGAATGTTATAACTTTTTGCAATATTGTTAACGTTTAAGTGTTCTATGTAATTATTTTGATGTTTCAATAAAGTTATTTTCATATTTTTATCTAGCTAAATTTTTTAATATCTTAACAAAACCACTCTTTTCGTATATGTATATAAAAATTGCGTTACAATTCTAAATATTTAAAAGAATTGAATTACATCCAGATTTATTTACGAACTTATAGCTGTGATGGGACATCTTGTACATAAAATAACGTATTTTGGTGATGTTATGGTATTTTTACTTTTATTTATGAAATCTCGAAAAATTATTACATATATTAAATAATTAATACTGTGTGATAATAAAAATATTTTAACCATTATGAATAGGAACATTTAGCTGACAAAAGAATTTTGTGCAATTATATGGTATTTTCGCGATAACTTAAGACTGCTGGAAAGCTGAATTCTTAGACAGTAATTACACAATTCTGAAACTAGCCGGCTTTGTACGGAATCTCCGTGCGTAACGAAGTGGTCTGATATCGCGTTCCGAGTCTGCGCCTTGGCACGCCTTTTTTCGTCGGGTTGGTTCACGAGAGCATACCGGTACCGGTACAATCGGTGCGATGACTGATAACGAACAATTGCGACGCGCAGTCGGCAGCACAAACATAAAATTAGACCATCGCATGTAGGATGAATTGTATCTTGTAATATGAAAGTAAGGACACGAAAGGATTCTTAATTTTTGTACTATTTCTATGCTTTATGAATCTACAAAGAAAAAAAATTTACTCTTGTTTAACTAAAAAAATTTTTTTTTGTGACGGGCTGAGTAGGATGTTAGTGTAAGCCCCTCTATATGTTTATAACAACCCATTCCGAAAATTAAATGTGCAGGATTTATTCCCTATTTTATGCGTTCTAATATTTGAATAATTTCGATTTGTGTGTGTGTGTGTGTGCGCTATATTCCTTGAGACATTTGTAGAAACACTAATATTCGTTTTTAACTCGTTTAAAATTGTTTTATGACTTTTTATAATTAATACTAACAATAATTATATATATCTTATTATATTTAAATAATGATTTATTTCATATAACAAAGCATTTCTATAAACAATAAATATTTAATTAAGATAAAAGATTAGATTAAAAAATATATTTCTTTAGTTTCCATAAGTAAATTAATTGCTATGCAGATTTTCATATTTTATTAAGAACTTTTTAAATTAACTGCTTAAAATATACCATTCTTGAATTTATAAATCATTATTTAATTTAACACGGATTATAAAACGGATTAGCATCATAATGGTGTCAGCATTACATGCAAAAAAAAATATAATCTGAATTCTTAATTACTTAGGTAACTTCAAAGTATATATCAATATTTATGTTCTAACAGAAATTCACACATTTTTCGCCGAAAAATATTTTTCTTCATAACACGTTACCTATATAAATTATATCACAATTGAATTTCTCTACACTGAGAAACCCATTTAGTTGAATCAACCAAGGTTTGTTTGCCCATATCCAAACAAGAATTAATTAATTGATTCAACTAAATGGGTTTCTCAGTGTACATATTCATTTTTTATACATCTTATATGATGTTTATATTAGGACTATAAATATATCCAAATATTGTAATACTCGAATTATTTGAAACAATTATTACTATAGTTACTAATAGTAACTACTAATTATTACTAGTAGTTACTCAAGAGTATTATAACTTTTTACATAATTAGTGAGTGCTATTATTTTCATTTGCATCTTCACATTTTTATGTATTTCATCATAATTCTTTCTTCAAGGTGCTTTCATTTCTTGTTTCACGCAGAATTTGAAGGCCTCCCAACCCTCATTGCGTTGTTGAGACTGTAAAAGATCGAGTTATTTTGCATTAATCAACAGTGGTTGTTACATTTCTATTTCATTCTATAAATTATCTGAAAATATAGTATGTAAGCCTGAGAAATGACAACCATTCTTACAGGTCTCTTCTGTTTTGTAGCAAGCGTTATTTTGACGGCTTCATTTCATACGAGATATACACCTCTTCTAAAGTAGTTCTTCGAAAGAGATACTATATGTATATTTCCATTGTATAAATCCGCGAGGCCTTACCTTAAAACCTCTGTGCAGTCGATCTTTCATAATTGCTATGAATTCCTTATAAGACAATTGGCCGTCTCCATCCACATCGAATAGTGCAAAGACTGTATCGATTATGTGAGTCGAAAGCATCTTTCCCGTGCATATCTTTACTGCGCGTTGAAATTCATCTAGAAAAAGGAACAATATTTAAAAAATGTAACAAAAGGTTATCACGTTTGAAACAATTTACATTTAAGGGAAATAAAATTGGTTAATTTAATATCGTAATGAATACTTTGACGTATAATAAATTAATATTAAGATTTTTATTATTAATTCTTTACCTTTGGATATAGGATGATCAGCCAATGTATACATTCGCATCGCTATCGAAAAATCATCCAGATTGTTCAGAAATTGATAGAAACGCCGGAATTCCTCGAATGTGATACCAATATGCAAGTCTGCTCGATCCAACATTCTGTCCAAGTACTTATCGTATCTATGAATTTAATTGTTTTTAACTTTTAAATTAATTAGGAAATACATTTAGGATGTAAATTGAAAAATATTTAAATTGAAAAATTTGGGTGCCACTTGGTTCAATACAAAACAAAAATACATAAAACAGTTTTATAATAAAATACATATGTATATAAGACACTATATAATTTGAATATCTTGCTTATATCATAATTTTTTAAATGTTAATAGTTCGTCGTTTCTCGTGATTAAAACATTATGTCGAGAACATAGCTTTCATAATTATTCAACTAACTCGTTAGGTTCGAGGTACGTGTATCGTAACAAAATTTTAGCGAAATCCAATTCGTTAATTGTGTTGTGTCCCTTGCTGAATTCGTGGAATTCCAATTCTAATACTTCATGTTGTAAATTCTCCATGAAGTGCTTGAAATCATCGTATCTTAATTCATTGGTACCATCTTTGCCGAAAAAGTGTATCATCAAAGTAGTATCCACAGCGTGACGTCGTTGCAAACCCTGTGTACATACAAAGTAAATACTGAAATAAATACTCATATTAAAAACTTCTGTTGACTTAAATATATAATGTATCTACCTGGATACATTTATTATAAAAATTAAATGAAAGCCTTAGATCTTTTAATTACAAGAAATTAATTGACATCTTCGTTAGACTATTTAAACGTTGGTCATTGTTGATTTTTTTCTATCTAGATGGATTCTGTTACTGATTTTTATTTATTCGAACTTCTTACTCCATTTTATTTAAAAATGTGCGTAAGTAATGTCACAATACCTGATCGTCATCGATGAATTGACCTTGAATTTCTTCTGGCGTTCTCTGACGTTCTTGTAATTGTTCTAATTCCTCTTTAGTTTCGCATCCATGACGGCCCCTCCAAGCGTGACTGAATATCTTCTCCATCTGTACCAAAGACGAAAGTGTGAAAGGAAACAATTACTATTGCGACAGATCGACGTGATGTTAACACACTTTTTACTAATAGACACACGTGCCGGGATTACATGATACAAAGGCAAAATGATGGCAGTATTCCGGCGTCCAGTATTAGTATATCTGAAATAAGTGTCAAATAGTGTTAGAGCGGCGGTTATTGACATATTAGAGCACAGGTGTTTTCGATGGAACTGGTAAGCTGCATACTAATGATTGAATATCGATATTAATAAAATTTGAAACAGATTAGTGATGATGATTGTATATACATTTGACTATACTAGATCTGCGTGTATACCTATAAAGATAGATTAATATACATATATTTTAAATATATTGTTTATATCTTAAAATAGTTAAAAAATTGTATATGGTGATAATACAACATAGATTGCAATTGGTTTATTAAATGGTTTCAATAAATTTGACGTTATTGGTAAGATATGAAGTTATTTTATACAATTTATGTTGTTATTTTATATGAAATAATATAAACATAAAGATATAACATATAGGAAGTATTTGAAAGCCGTATAATATTAAAATTAAAATATTAAATAAGAAATGTTTTGAAAAAAAAAAAATTTATTAAATGAATATTAAACAACATGTATTGATTTACAGCATTTTACATATTTGCAAACTTACATAAGAATTTGTGACGATTTCATTTGATTTATTCGGATGAGTTTTGCGAAGTTTTGCCTTGCCTAGATTCTCTTCGCTCGGAGTAATTATGGCACGTAACTAATTTATTAAAATAAATAAAAGAAGCGTTAGCTTTGGACAGAAAAAAATGCATTATAAAATTAATAAAAAAGTTAAATAAAATTATAGCAAAAGATATAATTTACAATAAAAAATAGTAATTATAAATGATGGTAAATGTTAAATAAATTAAAAAAATATAATACATATATTAATAAATAATTAACATATGATACATTTTTCTTTGAAATGTAACATTCCAAAACTTTATTAAATTAAAAGATTTTGAAAAAGGAGCTTTTTATCTTAGCAATATAAGTATTCTGAAGAAATCAATTAATATTTACATATAAATAATAAATGCAATTGTTAAATATGCATAATATATTTTTAAAAGTCTTCAAAAAATAGCTCAAGGCAGTAAATGGAATAATAAATTATACAGCCGTTAGATGATTTCATAGCTGAAAGAGATATAACGGCATCCTTATATTGATTTTCTAAACATTAGTCGACTTCTGACATCGTTCTGATTGAGGAAAAGTTTTATGAAACTTTTCTAAAACTCACTGCACGTTTTGTTGGCTCGTCAAGGTCCCGTTCTTTTAAGCTACCGCCAAGTAAACGACGAATCTGTGAGAATAACAAAAATGATGTTGATGCTAATTAATCGATAATTAGTATAACAGTTTTGTAGCGACAGAAGTTTTTTCTTGGTACATCCGTCCCCTAAATGTTCCAGTTAGCTCACATAAATTAGAGTTCAGTGAAATTCCATTCGATAACCTTGCACATCTTACAATTTTGAAAAGATTTATAATATTTGAAGATATAAATATATATTTGAGAGGATATTTTTCTTCTATTATTCCAGTATTGATTCCTAAATGTGTTTATGTATTTATATGATATTTCAAATATATTAAATAATATATTTGCATATTGCAGATTTGCTAGTTTGAGATATATATTATTAAATCGATTTTCTAGTTTGAGATATATATTATTAAATAAGAAAAGATAGCAAATGAAATATAACCAAACAAGTAATGCTAATGAAAAAAAATATATTCAGAATGTGCAATGTTATTGTTTAAATAATTTTACTTTATTTTTGCTCATTGGAAATAAATTCTACATTGATTTAATAGCTTGTAAAAAAATATTCGTGCTTTATTTTGCTGCTATTAAAAAGAAGCAAACTTAAGTTTTATTTTGTAAAATAGAACAGAAACAATTAATAAACAGTTTTTATTAATGGTTCTAACGATGTGTTTGCATCCACAATTACTGAAAACGTGCTCGCATGCGATGCAGCTATCTTACCACAAGAAATTCAGTTTTGTCGACTCTCTCGTTTCCATCGGTATCGAACATATTGAAGGCGATTTGGAAACCAGTTTTCGGCTCTGTAACGAGATCAGTTATCGCCGTAAATTTATAGCATTAAAATTAAGGTGTTCAACATTAACAAAACATTTTTATAGCGGATAATATTTATATCTAACTTTAAAACTTTTTGTGCACGAAATGTGTGTACACATATAGAGCTTCTTAGATAAAACGCAATACATTTTTATCTAAGAATTCTTTGGAACAATTTGTGATAGATTTTTAAATAAAAAAAAAATTATTAACATTTATTTTAATCTTAAAATTGTTCCTTTAAAATTAATTATGTATGTAAATATCATAAGTTTTTAAAAATATGTAATTTAATTTTTGTTGAAGGCAAATTTATTCCAAATTTATCAAAAAATTCGCGGAAAGAAAGAGTGACCAAAATATAGGACAATATTTTTCATAAATTCTGAGTAGTGTAAAATGCTTTTATGTAAGAATGTGCACTATTATTTAATATGTATGTTCCCAGTACTATTAAAATTATCATACAACGATTTGTGCCGAGTACATTAAATAAATTGAACGTTCTGTGTATATGTTACAGCTTCCCAAGTATGTAAGCGGATAACGGCCATTGCTTTTACGTGAAAAAGATGAACGCGGCATCACATTAGCCGATTTTTTTCTTCCATAACATATGGTTTGTGTACCCAACACCGCGATCAATCGTTGCGTTTCATTTAAGCGTTTTGTGCATTTAACTCGCAATTTGCCTTGTGAATATATCTAAAGCTACCGGCGGAAAACTTACTCGTCAGGATGGATAGAAGAAACAGGTACTCCGTGTAAGAAATAATTCCTGAAAATAAAAACGTGAGCAATTTAGAATCGTGAAACGATGTGATTAAGCAAGCTATTAAAAAAGTTAACGTTTAGTTAAAATAACTGTGTATTGTATCTATTATTTGATATTTCATTACATATTATTTTATATATTAATATTTTATATATTGTTTATTCATAAATTAGAAATAGGAGATTGTCAATTTTATCCTTCCTTTTAAAATTATAAAAAACGTTTATTGTCGCATCAAGTAGTTTCGTATATTTCGCGCACACGTCAATATTGATTTTGCAGAAATGATATTTATTGTCTTTTTAAATAATGTATATTTATATCGAATTAATAACAATCAAAATTTCTATATTTAATTTCATGATTAGATATTTTTCCTGTAATACTAGATCGAGACGTTATAAAAATCTAGACGAGTCGGAAGGCAAATCGTTATATTCCACATGATTTTATCTCGATGTCTCATAAATTCTCGTAATTTCGTCGAATTCTTCCCTAATTTTCCCGCGCTAATCCGCATTTAAGGATAACGAGAGGTCTGCAGTATTAAACGCGTTTACGACATCTAGAAGTAGAATATGTCAAACACGTTAGACACGCCTCACGAGATTTCAGGTATTCTTCGAGAGAACCATCGCCTTTGGGGAGGATCAATAATTTAGAGTTTAATAGCAAAAGCGAGACCCGTGGACGCATCTAAATTCTGATTTTAAACGTACTCCCTTGCGGCACAGTTTAGCTCGTATGTAACATAACAAGAAGGCTACTTTACAGATCGTAGCCACCTTATAAAATTCGTGGCTTCGAAAGCAGAAAATAATTCCATGGTTAGAAAATTAACAGTTAACAGAAAGTAAAGAAATCAGAGTCAGTTTATTGATTAGATGATGTTCGTTCCATGTATATAAATTTGTTGTTTTATTTTGTTAGTATTAAATATGTTCGTTGTCAGAAATTTAGATTAATATAAGTATTAAAGCAAATTTAACTGACATAAATATGTACTTATTGATGATACTTGTTTTTATATCTAAAAATATCTTTCACATCATATAATGACAAATATTTGTGAATATATATATATATATGTCGTCTAATTTTTAAATTAAATAAATTAAACTTGAATTTGTTATCAGAGAGAGTTATGAATGTATGCATATTATTTAAGAAAAATTGATTTACGATACTCGTAATTTTTAGAGAATGAGATTTAGCTCAAAGTGATCAAGGAAATAACTATCGTAATGTTGCGAAAAGCAGCGCGTGTCGTTGACACAATAAGGAAGTGTAACAACTAAATATACGATTACGATCGCCTGAATCAATGAATGCTCAGATATATTGTTACATGAGATGACGATGACGCCATCCCAGTCGTTATGGTGGTTTCTTGTCGATAGGGCCCAATCTTCTTAAGTTGTTCTTAATTGTAACGGCCTCGGACTCTACCGAGTGTCCTTAAAAGCGGACCCGTTTATCTGCGCCGGTTAATTCCGTCTCGCACTCACGCGAAAAGGGGAAAAAAAGAGAGAAACGCAGTCGTGGCGGCAGACACAGGGACGAGGAACTCGTTATTATTGAAGAGAGGTGTGAAACTGGCCTCCTCTCCTTCATCGTGGCATCCCTTACGTCTGTCGATTATTTGCATTTCCATTAGCGCGACGAACGTGCGGTGCACTCGCAAAGAGCAAGGAGAAAACACAGCCACCGCCGCCGTGAGAAGTGCTACCTCATCATTAAACTAATGATACAGCCCTGTCTGTCGTGACGAGTGTTTCACGTGGGTGGCGGAAACTTATGTCGGATAAGCACTATAAATGTCGTAAGTACAGGTACTGTACACGTCGATCGCAATCGATAGCTCTGGTTATCGCACGTCTCGTTTTTCTCGTCGAATTGCATATTTCGATAGAAAGCTCCGAGTTGTGGACTGCGACACTTGAAGTTCGTACCTAAATTTATGGAAACTTATCAATCGTAGATTTTACGGTAACTCGAATCATGAGGTTTTTATTTATTGGCGTTATAAACGCACGAATATACTATGTTATTCTTATTCAACACAATTGCCTTTTGTATACATATTTTATCCGATATTCTAATCATCATCTGTAGATGATTATTTCTATTATTATTTAGTTGTTACTTAGAAACAATATTAATTTTTCTCTCTTATAGATATTGTATAATACTTTATTTTATATCTTTACCTTTGTCCCGCAAATTTCGAAACATATATGTGCTTCCATGGCGTAGTGAAGAAGTCGAATTTCTCATCACTTCGAGCTCTTGATCGGTCAGCACGCGTCTCTTTAATCTCGCTGAAAATATCATTAAAGTTGCGTGTGTCGCTTTGAGACTGGTTTATTGAAATGCACAAATAATCGTAACACGTCTTTAATATTTCTGCGCCAAAAACATATATTTATTTAAGACAGAGAGAGAAACGACAGAAATAATATTCGATGATATAAAAATCGAAGCATTGCTTTGTCCTTTGAATAAAGTAAAATAAATTTACGACGAAAGATTCGAAGAGAATAATAAACAATAAGAACTTGAAATTCTATTAAATTATCATAAAACTACGCATTTCTTTATTTTTTAATTTTATATTATTGAAGTTGGAATGATGTAACTTTAATTCATTATTCTAATCGAATACACGTTTGAATAATTATTGTTGCCAAGATTAAAACGGATATTTATTAAAGTAAATAAATGTGAGTTACGTACGTCGAGGTTCGGCATCAATGACGCTGTCAAGAAAATCCTGCGGTGTCATATACAATTGACCATCGTACGCCACCGACGCAAATTTTATAAATCTCCTTTCTCTCGTAGTTAATTTTACCGCTTTGTGCAAGTCATCTTCTTTCTACAAAAATAAATTGTTATGATCAGTAAAATCATATTTAACAATTTCAAAAATTTAATAATTTTTTTCTTATATTTAATAGTCACTTAAAAAAATTTTTTTCTTATCGTTTTGATTCATATAAATAAAAATATTACTCGAAATATCTACTTCCATATAATCGTGCCGTTTTAATCTTTTAATTATATTCTTTAAAGTAGTGAATCAGTGAATTACTGATTTCAGTGCTGCACTTAAAATTGATGTATCATCAGTGAATATTTACTATTTTTTTTATCGACAAACAGACAGGCGAGGCGATGGATATAGGGGAGAGTGGGAGATATACGGACACATAAAATTAAACTGAAATAGAAGGAAGAGTTCAGAATATAATCAGTTTTTATTCATTGGAGGTCAACCTTTATTTATTAGTCTTTAGGATTAAGGTAACATTATAAAAATTATTATAAACAATATGAACTTTTTATCAGAAATAAAACCCTTGCTGTCCGTATTTACCCAAAGTCTATGGGGTATTAACGGACAAATGCTCAAGTAAATACGGACAGGTCGTGATAATTACGAAACATGTTTATTTATTACTACATATATCACAAATGTAGCCATTTGATGAACTGCCACCAGTGCAGCCCTCATGTGTCCATTTCAGACATAATAGATACATTATCTAGTCCTCTATAGGTGGAGACATGTACTTTTCATTACAAAATATGCAGAAGTATTCATCTTCCTTGTCAGCACTTTTGTCGAAACCTTTTAAATTTTTTACATGTTTTGGTTTCTTAATCTTTGGTTTTTTATTAAAAAGCACATGTTTTCTTTTTCATTGCACTTTCTCTTCTTTTTGATTGTCTCTTGTTTGATTTTCTCTGCCTCTATTCTTGATTCTTTTTTCTGATTTTTCTCTTCTAATTTTCCTTTATTAGATGTACTTGTCAAGATTTCTGAATGTTTTCTTTTCCTAGACTTATTATTAGCTTTGACTGAAATTACAGAAACATCCACCAGGTCCCTTACTGTTACTGAGTCGTTCTGTACTGATGTAGTATCAATATGACTAGTATCAGGTACAAATTGTGCATTACTGGATTGACTGTTTGTGTCTATTTGTGTGGAAGTTACTGATGGACTGAAACCGGAAAATCGGACGTCTGTTAATACCCCCAATAATGCGTCTGAAATTACCCCAATCTAACCTAATCTAAAGCGAAATAGCTAAATTAAACATAACCTTAAAATAATCAGAATTTATATACACAATATTATTCTTAAATAAATAATAATTTCTCAAGATAAAAACAGATAACAATATCACCGTTTAAACAACAGAGACATAGAAAACAAAACAGTGAAATATTAGAGAGAGAAGAAAATGGCCAAAATACTATTTCGTGACTTACCTTGGAAATAGCGTGCGACGTCCTGCTGTGAGTACTTGCTGGTGACTGCTCGCGTCGCGTTAATTCACGTGACACGATAGCGGAATTTGAGGGAAGCTGAGGAACAGGGATATACATGTGTCCGTAATCCCCCCATTCTCCCCTACGATTAATTTGCGCTTTGTATTCCATCACATTTCTATGAAGGAACAATGCGTGCTGTCAATTCAGCAAGTTAGTGACACATTTACGTTTGCGAGATACATTTTGCGATGCATTCAGAGGGTGCAACAGAAGTCTTTATTGTCCATTTCGGACGATGTATATACAAATCGCCACATCGGGCAGATATAAAATAAATATTTATATATTGTGCATATACCTACATATGCACATTATATATATATATATATATATATATATATATATATATATATATTACAT